>NC_091119.1:199436542-199574042 GCF_040183065.1 Periplaneta americana | reverse complement strand
AACTCTATGAAGCAAAGTTGTCAAACAATTCCCTCAACTACAACACTATAAACGATAATAATAATAATAATAATAATAATAATAATAATAATAATAATAATAATGTTTACTGTTACCAAAAAATATACAAGTTACAAGTTGCAAATCAAGATTTTCAGGTATAACTCCCTGTAAAGTTGATTTGAATAATTTCGAGGGAAAAATTGTTCCGGAGCCGGGTATCGAACCCGGGACCTTTGGTTTAACGTACCAACGCTCTCGGCTACTCGGGAACTCTAACCGACACCGATCCAATTTTTCCCTCTATATCCACAGACCTCAAAGTGGGCTGACAACCGTCAAGCAACCAACTTCGAGTGCACACTAACTCCGTGTGACTTAAATTGTGGTTTTCTGTTAACGAACAGTCACGTGTATTATGCAAATCAAGATTTTCACGTATAACTCCCTGTAAAGTTGATTTGAATAATTTCGAGGGAAAAATTGTTCCGGAGCCGGGTATCGAACCCGGGACCTTTGGTTTAACGTACCAACGCTCTACCACTGAGCTACTCGGGAACTCTAACCGACACCGATCCAAGTTACAAGTTAGTAATGGTTGTCCTGTCACATTTTTGTTTTCCAGATACTTGCCTTAACTTGCCTTAATACATTATGGTAATTTTTATGCTATTCCTCTTAGCTAATCCTTATGGTTTAAATTAAAGACCTTTAGGGAGGCCAAGACGTATATGGGAGGATAACATTGAAATGGATGTGAGGGAAGTGAGATATGATGATAGGGACTGGATTAATCTTGCTCAAGATAGGGACCGATGGCGGGCTTATGTGAGGGCGGCAATGAATCTCCGGGTTCCTTAAAAACAATTTGTAAGTACGGAGTGATTTATATAGAACTGACACATTTCTTTCATTAATTGTTTCAAAATGAATTGTGCTAGCGACAACTTATTATACCTAAAATGTAGAGGAATTTTGGGAGATTATTTACCTCTATAGCAAATGTTGTCCGGCGTTGTCAAATCCGGAGATCTCGGTGGCCACAGGTTCCTGGAAATTATTCGGTCGTCACATAACCGGATAAATGGAACCATGCTTCATCTGTGAACCATGTGATGGACAATATGGCAGGATTTTGCACAATGAACGTCTGAAACCAACGACAATAATTCAATCTTTTATCCTTATCTGGTTCCTGTAGCTGATGAACAACCGTACCCTATATGGCTTTAGGCTCTCTGACACATTGAGTAGGTGTACCCTGTCTCCTGCGACAAACGTCTTAATGATTTTTTGGGTGACTGCTCCAGTCGTGCTCTTACGTCAACAACAACCGTGGGAAGCCTAGATGAACGATGCTTGCCCTTTTAACTCACCAGAGATCCAGTTGTTTCCAATTTGTTTACCAGTCCCAGTATTGTGTTTCTTTTGGGAGGATTGCGAACACCAAATTCTCTCTGGTATGCCCTTTGAGTAGCTGTAATTGAATTCGTAATCCAGTATTGCTTCACAAGGAAGAGTCGTTGATGTAATGTGTACTGCATTTTCACGTTGACACAAAATGTCGAAAACAGCTGCCAACAATAGGAATAAAACTTAAACATCTGCGCATCTAGTGACAAGGAATCGAAACTCCAGAACATTCTGCTGTTGGTTTCAGACGTTCATTGTGCAAAATCCTGCCATATTGTCCATCACATGGTTCACAGATGAAGCATTCGGTTATGTGACGACCGAATAATTTCCAGGAACCTGTGGCCACCGAGATCTCCGGATTTGACAACGCCGGATAACATTTTCTATAGAGGTAAATAATCTCCCAAAATTCCTCTACATTTTAGGTATAATAAGTTGTCGCTAGCAGAATTCATTTTGAAACAATTAATGAAAGAAATGTATCAGTTCTATATAAATCACTCTGTATTATTATTGTTATTATTATTATTACTATTATTATTATTATTATCATTATTATTATTTATTTATTTATTCATTTATTGCCCACGTCTAATTTCAATACTAAATAACCTCAGGAGTAGAAAGCATCGTTTGAAAAAATACTGCTTCTATTGCTGTCAAAAGATGTGAACAATGTTTTTGGTTCACCCGGTGTTAATGTTGATACTGTCTGTTTTCTCTTATCCCAGCTTCAAGGCCTCTCGG
The DNA here is from genome assembly GCF_040183065.1 of Periplaneta americana. NCBI lineage: Eukaryota > Metazoa > Arthropoda > Insecta > Blattodea > Blattidae > Periplaneta > Periplaneta americana. Next base: position 199,571,879 of record NC_091119.1, on the reverse strand, counting down.
AAACTGACGCTTTATGGGGGTTGGTTTTTGCAGATTGTCCCTTTCTTTTCTGGGAAGGTCAGCCTTCATCCGAACCTCGAACTCTGGGTCTTGCAATAAAAGAGAATGATAAACTACAAAGATGCCGCCTCCGGAAAGGGAAGCGAAAGGGGGCGCTTGGGTCGACAGGCCTCTATCAGTGATTGGGAAACAATCGGGTTGACGTGCCGGGTTCAACAACTCACAGTTCCTTATGGAAGATATCTTTCTCTCTCTCACCCTTAAGTAGACAAGGACAATGAGGGATTCCTTCACACGCTTCAGTTGGAAACGTGCGCAGGAATTCCAGAATGTCTAAACATCGAAGATTACAGACAATGTCGGTCGGAGAAAAATATCCTCTGAAAACAATAACTCCGAAGTGGAACAAATCATACACGAAATCTTACAGCTTTGATGTCCCGGATGTGATATACAGACTGGTTTGGTACAAGCGTGTAAAAATTAAACAATAAATAGGGCATGCTCTACAACCATTTTTGAGATAGGAAATCAGATTAAGGGGAAGTGAACTCATTTTATAACCTATGCGTGATAGAGGAGACGGCCTCCAGATATGGAGGGTAGCTGCGAATATATTGAATAAGCAGTCGTGGACAGCCGATAAGGGGTGGTCCTCCAGCTTGGGGGTTGGGCGAAGGGCTAACAACCCATCACCGTAAAAAACAGCTTGTTAAGTATCCCTATAATAAGCCTCGGAATAGGACTGATTCTCTGGCACGACCACAGCAAAGGAATAAGGTTTTGAGATTTGGCACTTGGAACGTAACTAGTCTTTATAGAACAGGAGGGGTAACATTAGTAGCTAAAGAACTAGCTAGATATAGAATAGACTTCGTGGGAGTACAAGAGGTTAGGTTAGATGGGAATGGCATATCACAAATAGGAGATTACTTGTTGTATTATGGGGAAGGAAACAATAATCACCAATTAGGAACAGGATTCTTTGTTCATAAAAGAATAAAATCAGCAGTAAAAAAGGTCGAATTTATCAGTGACAGGTTATCATATTTAGTACTTAAGGGTAGATGGTGCGACACAACACAGAACTGCACGCATTGTATTCTTCACCTGACATAATTAGGAACATTAAATCCAGACGTTTGAGATGGGCAGGGCATGTAGCACGTATGGGCGAATCCAGAAATGCATATAGAGTGTTAGTTGGGAGACCAGAGGGAAAAAGACCTTTAGGGAGGCCGAGACGTAGATGGGAGGATAATATTAAAATGGATTTGAGGGAGGTGGGGTATGATGATAGAGACTGGATTAATCTTGCTCAGGATAGGGACCGCTGGCGGGCTTATGTGAGGGCGGCAATGAACCTTCGGGTTCCTTAAAAGCCATTTGTAAGTAAGTAAGTAAGTAAACTATGTTTCGAATTTCGGTACTGACAAATACTAAAACTGGCTGTTACTTTCTAACTGTAATGTTGGCACCAACGTTTGTCTTTGTTGAAGCTGACAACATCAAACGAAAATTACTAGCGAGTGTTACTTCAAATTTTTGAGTAATTATTAGTAACAAATATTGTAAAATAAATAAACTATAATCATTTTTAAGTGGTAATCAGTTTTCGGGGTCAATTTCAACCATTCCATGTGGTCAAAAAAATAAAATTTTAAGTTAGAACTTATGGATCATAAACTAATAGTCAAAATAATTTTAACATGAATTTAATAATGAATAAATAAATAAATAAATAAATAAATAAATAAATAAATAAATAAATAAATAAATAAATAAATAATGTAATTCAAAATTGGCTTTAATACATTTAATAGAATTAAATTATTACCTAAAACATTAAAAAAAAAGTTGTACCATACACGTAAATGTACTTAAGTAAATATATTATATTAGAAAAGTAAGCTAAATCAAGGTAATATATTCTTACCCCATTTAATGATCAACATTTTAACAAAAATTCTGCTATTGATAACCCTAATAAAAGTAAAAATAAATAAATGAATAAATAAAATAAATAAATAGATAATAATTAAATCTATACTAATAATAAATCTGTAGCCGAAATTTTTCTGGTAATTTTCGATTTTCCAAAAATAATTGGTCCTAACATATATAATTAACCACCCTGAAACCGAAAATCGCATTTTTGAAATTTTTGTTTGTATGTCTGTCTGTATGTTTGTTACCTTTTCACGCGATAATGGCTGAACCGATTTATACGACAATTGGAATATAAATTAAGTTCGTTGTAACTTAGATTTTAGGCTATATGGCATTCAAAATACGTTATTTAAAAGGGGGATTATAAGGGGGCCCGAATTAAATAAATCGAAATATCTCGCTTATTATTGATTTTTGTGAAAAATGTTACATAACAAAAGTTTCTTTACAAATGATTTCCGATAAGTTTTATTCTTTACAAAATTTTGATAGGACTGATATTTAATGAGATAAATGAGTTTTAAGATTAAAATAACGCCATCTAAGACGGTGCAATGAAATTAAGAACAAATGACTTCGTCTATAAGGGGCCTTGAACAACAACAATCGAAACAGGGTCCTTGGACATCAACACTCGAAAGCTATTAAACATAGGCTACAGAGAATGTTTCTGTGTTTGTATGAAGTAATATCAGAAGCTAAATTAACCGATTTGTATAATTAATTATTATTTCACCATTGGAAAGTGTAGTTTCTCTAGATGGACATAATGCTATAATGTTATTACAGTAACGTCTGAGTAAATCGAGGACAGGTAAGATTAAAATAGCTTCTTATGCACAGAAAATATGATAGGGTATTTTGTACATTCGTTTTCTGTATTTCTTAAAATAATATTTATGTACACTCATTTTTATCTGAGAGAATTAACGAACGACGAGAGTGTATTGATTTAGTATGCAGTAATAGTACGTTAGCTTAGCAATCCATTATTTTATAATTCAAATTTTAACTATGCTCAATTGAATCGTGTTAAAATACATAAAATATATATGCAATAAACGCAATGCAAAAAAAATTGGGTAATGAGCGAAGCAGATTATCTTGCGCTGTTGTAAAAGTTGTTCACTGGATCAAACGTCCTATTTTAATTATGTAATTACTTTATATTTATTTCTAACGGGTGCAGCGGAGCGCACGGGTACGGCTAGTTTAAAATAAATAAGTATATAAATAAATAAAATAATGACTATTTAAATAAAAAAGGGAAGTAAATACGTAAATAAATAAGTAAACAAGTAAGCAAATATAATTTATTTTTTATTTTAGAAGGTTATTTTACGACGCTTCATCAATATTTTAGATTATTTAGCGTCTGAATGAGACAAAGGTGATAATGCCGGTGAAATGAGTCCGAGGTCCAGCAACGAAAGTTACCCAGCATTTGCTCACATTGGGTTGAGGGAAAACCGGGAAAAACCTCAACCAGGTAGCTTGCCCCGACCGGGAATCGAACCCGAGCCACCTGGTTTCGTGGCTAGACGCGCTGACCGTCACTCCACAGATGTGGTCAGCAAATATAATAAAATATAAATAAACAAGTAAATAAATAATGAATAGCAAATAAATAATATAAATACCGATAATAAATAGGAAAATAAATAAATAATAAATAAATAAATAGGAAAATAAATAAGTGAATAAATAAATTATAAATAATAAATAGGAAAATAAATAAATAGAAAATGGATATTTAAATAAATAAGTAAATACGTAAATAAATAAGTAGACAAGTAAGAAAATAAAGTAAATAAATAAACAAGTAAATAAATAAATAATGAATAGCAAATAAATTTTATAAATACCAGGAATAAAGAGAAAAATATATAAATAAATACGTAGCTAAATAAATGATTAAAAAATAAATACACATTTAAATAAATAAGTAAATATGTAAGTAAATAAGTAAACAAATAAAATAAATAAATAAGTAAATAAACAAATGAACAAATAAATAGAAGTAAGTAAATAAATAAATAAATAAAGAATAAAAAAATTAGTGCTATCTGGTAACAGTTGTTGACCTCATTTTAACTTCTCAAGAAATAATTTCACGTAAACTCTACTACTGTATATTGCATTTAATATAGAAAGAGGATAACCAAGAAAACAACGCGTTTCAAGCCAACAGAACTTCGAGATACCTTTATGGACACCGTCGAAGGAGATTGCAGAAACGTTTTGGGAGGGAACAAGTCAATATTATCCATCTATGTAGACGAAAAAAATCATATTCTGAGTGAATCTGGGCAAATAGACTTGCTGTGTCTGTTTACCACAAATTTTACTTCAACATTTTTGGATATGAACCCATGACTCACGGATGGGAAATTAGCCCTGCAGTAATTCAGTTCTCAATGTGATATTCTAAATTTGTAGAATCTGTTAAGCGACATGCATGGACTTCAATATTGTGGACGATAAAACCTTCCATTCGCTAATCGTGTTAAATGAAATTACATTTAATCAATTTATTTATAATAGAAATAACGAAATGCGGTTTTGGTTGAATTAAACTTGGTCAGCATATGCATTCTAAATGTGCTTGCTAATCCAGAACAGGTCCGAATGCTCACGAGTGACGCAGAGGACACTGCTTCGATGAATTAGTTCGTTTATTTTTGCAATTATTTAATTTAGTAGCACTAATTCCACGCTGAGAGGTAACCCCATTGTCCTCAGCGGGCAGCGACTACTTTATGCACCTCCGGGTCAGATGTTCGCAGCTTCAAATCCGACAGAGTTCGAGGGGTGTGTAAGGGGACAGAACGATTGATGGCTAAACTTAGATTTATTGACATTTCCTTTATAGTAAAACGTAAATTTTGTACAAGGAAAATAAATGAAATGCTACCTCATAGGGCTATCGTGTATGGTTCTCAGTGCACTTAAAGTATAATTAACATGGAGGCATGAGATAATAACTCTGCCTACCATAATAATTCACTCTGGCTTCACCACTATGTGATTAATTGAAATATGGTGGAAAAACAGTAATTTTTTTAGCTTTAAAAATAATCTTTTATAAGCGAAAAATATATCACATAAAATTTAATGGTCTTGACATCATTTTTGAAGCTCTGTTGCATAGAGTTTAGAAATTACACTAAATTCTGATTGCAATTTTCCATAACTTCAATTTTTTTCTTTATTCTCATACAAAAGTTTATATACATTAGATAGACAATGTACTATTAATGTTATAGTGTATATAGGGCTAGGAGTCCACACCTGTGGAGTAACGGTTAGCGTGTCTGGCCGCGAAACCAGGTAGCCTGGGTTCGATTCCCATTTGGGACAAGTTACCTGGTTGAGGTTTTTTCCCGAATTTTCCCTCAACCCAATATGAGCAAATGCTGGGTAACTTTCGGAGCTGGACCCCGGACTCATTTCACCGGAATTATCACCTTCATCTCATTCAGTTGCTAAATAACCTAAGATGTTGATAAAGCGTCGTAAAATAACCTACTAAAATTAAAAAAAAAAATAGGACTAGGAAGTTCGTACCAAAATATAGTTTTCAGCTTGACTGCAGTCACGCGTATATCACGCCGATATATCACACTAGCTGTCTTGTATATGTGGATGGATGACTTTCATAACTACATTATAGCAATACACACAGTAGAGAAGCAGTTTCATTGCGTGCTAACGTTCGCAGTGAAGTTGTGTAGTTTAGTTAGTGGTTTTAACATGGCAGAATTTAAATGTTCCAATCACACGAAGTTGAACGCAATATTTTAAGGCTTACTGATAAAAATCGTAATAAGTTTGTATTACAGACACACAATCATGACACAAGACGAAATATTAATTCAACATTAGTAGAACCTAAATGTCTCACATCTGCTGGTCTAAAGCATAGCATAAATTTTGGCCCTCGGTTGTACAATGCTTTAACTAAATTACACCCAGAACTTCTAACATGTAACCCACTAACATATAACAAGAAAATTAGAAACGTGTTAATATCTTCAATTTGATTAAATAAATTTATAGTCTAAGTGTATGAATTAATCAACCTATATTATATTTGTATTCTATAATTTTGAAATATATATTAGTCCTACTTTTCACGTGCGATATTATTCTTCTATAGTGTTAATATTATATTATATAATCCCATTGCCGCTGTAATTATATTTTAGTTCCTATTTTATTTTACTTATTTATTTATATTATTATTTTTTATAATAATATTATATCTGAACTGCGACCGAGCACGAGCGCTGCTCATTCGGTCTCAAATTTTGTTAATACTACTGTATCTTCTTTTTATATTGTTTGTATTATTTTATTTGTATTTCTCTTTGTTTGTTTTGTAATTATATTTCTTTATTCTGTATATTTGAAATAAGTAAAATTGAGAAAAATTGAATTGAAATTGATAATTATATATCAAGAAATATAATTTTTTTCTGGAAATTATGTAATGTGGAAATATAATCTACAAAACGATATAGGCTACTTAAAACTTGCGCTACGAAAGATTTTGAAAACATTTCACATTTCCTCTTCCCCAAAAAGTGGTAACTAAAAAATTACTTAAGTGACATGAATAATAATATTTAATTGTGGATATTCAGTGTGTCTCTAAATAGGTATATCAAAGGTACTATCACATATTTGTGGAAGATTTACTTAATATTTGTGTTAGGAAATAGATTTTGAAAACGTACCACATTCCCCCTCCCCAGAAAAATGTTGGTAACTAAAAAGTTACTTAAGTAACATGAATACTAATATTCAAATGTGGATATTCAGTGTCTTTATAATGTTATGTTTTATTTAACGACGCTCAAAACTGCAGAGGTTATACCAGCGTCGCCGGACGTGCCGGAATTTTGTACCGCAGGAGTTCTTTTACGTGCCAGTAAATCTACTGACATAAGCCTGTCGCATTTAAGCACACATAAATGCCATCGACCTGGCCCGGGATCGAACCCGCAACCTTGGGCATAGAAGGCCAGCGCTATACCAACTCGCCAACTAGGTCGACGTCTCTCTAAATATATCAAAGGTACTATATTGTGGATGATTTACTTAACATTTGTGCTAGAAAATAGATTTTGAAAACATGTGACATTTTGAAAAAAAAAAGTCGGTAACTAAAAAATTATTTTTTGACATGAGTGATGGTTTTTAAATGTGAATATTCAGTGTGTCTCTGAACATATCAAAGGTACTATCCCATATTTGTCGATGGGGTACATTTAAAATTTGTGCTAGGAAGTAGAGTTTTGAAAACATGCCACATTTTCAAAACAAAAAGTGAGTTAACTCAAAAATTAAGCCTACTTAAGTGACATGAATGGAACTTTATAGTACGTTACACATATTCCAAGAGGAGCACGAGTGAAAAAAAGAAACTCGCTTGTTAAAAAATTATAGGCCTACACGTTAGACTTTTCGCCCATCTCCTCTTTGGAGAGAAAGAGGGCGAAATTCAAGAATGGATTTTTCTCCCATTTCCTTCGATAAAATAAAATGTGTTAAGGTGCAGCAAATCGAACCAGGGACGCTGGCTTTTTGTAAGCACTCGTTACCTGGCGAAATGTTTCGCGGACACCAGTTTTCCAACTCTTGCCCTTGATCTAGTCTCGCTCCCCCTTTAAAGCTTTTAAACCTGACGGTCACTGCAGGATCAGATAGCTTTAACAAAGCAGCAATAATAATTCCTGCAATGAATTCGGACCTCGCGTGTCAAAGGCCAAATAATCACATTTGCCGCCGACCTCGATACGGCCGTCTGTCTTCTGTAGAATGCGATTCCCTTAATCTGGCTCCCCGCCTTAACACGCATTCTGGTTCCCTTCCCGCGGAAAAAAAAAAAAAAATTCAATAGGGGCAAAAGAATGGCGCAGTTTTCGACTGTTTATAAATTCAGTTTCTCTAGCCCAACCAATAGATGTACCATCCTCTGCTGCTGTAACATCCGGTATCGATCCCAGGAAGAAGATCAGAGACTAAAAGTTTGCGTTTCTCAAAAGCTGTTTGATTCGTGGTCGGAAGTCATCTGTGAAGTTGCATTCGTTGCATTAGGGAGTCGGAATCCTAGCCGCGATGTCGAAATCCTAGTTCCATGGTCGGAATCCTAGTCATGGAGTCAGAATCCTAGTCATGGAGTTTGAATCCTAGCCGCGATGTCGAAATCCTAGTTCCATGGTTGGAATCCTAGTCATGGAGTCTGAATCCTAGTCATGGAGTTTGAATCCTAGTCATGGAGTTTGAATCCTAGCCGCGATGTCGAAATCCTAGTTCCATGGTTGGAATCCTAGTCATGGAGTCTGAATTCTAGTCATGGAGTCTGAATCCTAGTCATGGAGTTTGAATCCTAGTCATGGAGTTTGAATCCTAGCCGCGATGTCGGAATCCTAGTTCCATGGTCGGAATCCTAGTCATGGAGTCTGAATCCTAGTCATGGAGTTTGAATCCTAGTCATGAGTTTGAATCCTAGCCGCGATGTCGAAATCCTAGTTCCATGGTTGGAACCCTATTCATGGAGTTTGAATTCTACTCATGGAGTCCGAACCCTAGCCGCGATGTCGGAATCCTAGTTCTATGGTCGGAATCCTATTCATGAAGTCTGAATCCTAGTCATGGAGTTTGAATCCGAGTCATGGAGTCCGAATCCTAGTCGCGATGTCGGAATCCTAGTTCCATGGTTGGAATCCTATTCATGGAGTTTAAATCCTAGTCATGGAGTCCGAACCCTAGCCGCGATGTCGGAATCCTAGTTCCATGGTCGGAATCCTATTCATGTAGTCTGAATCCTAGTTATGGAGTTTGAATCCTAGTCGTGGAGTCCGAACCCTAGCCGCGATGTCGGAATCCTAGTTCCATAGTTGGAATCCTATTCATGGAGTTTGAATCCTAGTCATGGAGTCCGAACCCTAGCCGCGATGTCGGAATCCTAGTTAGATGGTCGGAATCCTATTCATGGAGTCTGAATCCTAGTCATGGAGTTTGAATCCTAGTCGTGGAGTCCGAACCCTATCCGCGATGTCGGAATCCTAGTTCCATGGTCGGAATCCTAGCTCCGGGGTCGGAATCCTAGTCATGGAGTCTGAATCCTAGCCGGGTTGTCGAAATCCTACTTCTGGGGTCGAAATCCTAGTCATGGAGTCTGAATCATAGCCGGGATGTCGAAATCCTACTTCCGGGGTCTGAATCCTAGTCATGGAGTCTGAATCCTAGCCGGGATGTCGAAATCCTACTTCCGGGGTCTGAATCCTAGTCATGGAGTCTGAATCCTAGCCGGGATGTCGAAATCCTACTTCTGGGGTCGGAATCCTAGTCATGGAGTCTGAATCCTAGCCGGGATGTCGAAATCCTACTTCCGGGGTCTGAATCCTAGTCATGGAGTCTGAATCCTAGCCGGGATGTCGAAATCCTACTTCCGGGGTTTGAATATTAGTCATGAAGTCAGAATCCTAGCCGCAATGTCGGAATCCTAGCTCCGTAGTCGGAATCCTAGTCATGGAGTCTGAATCCTAGTCATGGAGTTTGAATCCCAGTCATGGAGTCCGAATCCTAGCCGCGATGTCGGAATCCTAGCTCCGAGGTCGGAATCCTAGTCATGGAGTCTGAATCCTAGTCATGGAGTTTGAATCCTAGTCATGGAGTCTGAATCATAGCCGCAATGTCGGAATCCTAGCTCCGGGGTCGGAATCCTAGTCGTGGAGTCTGAATCCTAGCCGGGATGTCGAAATCCTACTTCTGGGGTCGGAATCCTAGTCATGGAGTCTGAATCCTAGCCGGGATGTCGAAATCCTACTTCTGGGGTCGGAATCCTAGTCATGGAGTCTGAATCCTAGCCGGGATGTCGAAATCCTACTTCCGGGGTCTGAATCCTAGTCATGGAGTCTGAATCCTAGCCGGGATGTCGAAATCCTACTTCTGGGGTCGGAATCCTAGTCATGGAGTCTGAATCCTAGCCGGGATGTCGAAATCCTACTTCCGGGGTCTGAATCCTAGTCATGGAGTCTGAATCCTAGCCGGGATGTCGAAATCCTACTTCCGGGGTCGGAATCCTAGTCATGGAGTCTGAATCCTAGCCGGGATGTCGAAATCCTACTTCCGGGGTCTGAATCCTAGTCATGGAGTCTGAATCCTAGCCGGGATGTCGGAATCCTACTTCCGGGGTCTGAATCCTAGTCATGGAGTCCGAATCCTAGCCGCAATGTCGGAATCCTATTGAGGAGTCTGAATCGTAGTTGTAGTTATTATTATTATTATTATTATTATTATTATTATTATTATTATTATTATTATTATTATTTGTCGTTGTATGTGAAGTAATTTTGCTTGGTGATAGTGTCTGTAATTTGGAGGATTTCTTTGATAATTAAAAAATGGTTTTGGGAATTACTTAAATATTAAAGCACGATCTGGAACTTCCCGACCTAATCCAGCTGCAGAGGGAAATAAATTTGGTGAAACACGAAACCGATTTCAAACTTGACGTCGTCGCAATAAAACTGAGGCCAAAGTGTCCGTGAAGGGATTATGCTGCAATACTTCTGGCAGGCCACATCAGTCGATCAGATGAGAGCAACACGTGTGCTATTGGAATTCGAATGGTGCTCACAAAGAGTTAGAGCACCGCAAAACACGGCCGAAACTATGTGCGATCCGATCCATTAATTTTACAGCACAACTATGCCCCTAGAGCGGCCCATAGCTTTCTTTGCAGGCGGGATTGTTTGGTAGTAAAACTCGTGACGAAACTTTTCCTGGAATTTTAATTAATAATGATAATAGTAACAGTAATAATTAACTAAAAAAGTGACAGAAGATTTGATAAAATTACCTGTGATTGCGTATGTCTACACAGGAACCAGGGTAATGGAAGAAAAATAAAGAAGGTAAACGTGCGAATCCAAAATAAAACAGTGCAACCAGTGGACAGCTTTATAGTAATACGCGTTACAAGAGCAGTATGTTGAAGTTTTCATGTTCGAGGAAAAGTTTGAAAAAGCGAAACGTAGTTGAGCTTTTTTAATTTCCGAGAATAGAAAGAAAACATACCGCTCGTGTATCGTACATTATTTTGTGCGAAGATCGTTTATTACACACCTGAAAGAGGAATTTCTAATTAGTTGCAAAGAAATCTCCATCTTGGTTTCTGTTCAATGACGGCAAATTTGCAAAACAAAAATATCTATCTTCAACATTGTTGCTTTAAAATGTTTTCTGTGTTTACTATACTCCAGCAGGCTGTGATATACGTCTGTATTTCCCCCCCCCCCAGTCTGTAAATGCGTACTTAAAACAAACGGTAAGGTTATGTAATGATTTATTTTTCATTTTAATATTTTAACAATATTATTTATATCACATATTGCAGTAATAACATCCGCAACTTTAATTTTGCCGGTCTTGTTGATTTTTTCACGGCTTCCTTAATGTTACTTGCATCACGAATACAGTAACTTTAGTGGAGTTGCAGAGTATACATAATTTTTGCAAATATTTAAAAACAATAATTAACAGTGCAATTTAGGTGAAATTGCAGTGGTAAGTTTCCAATTTATAATTATTACTATATTGAACGTCTTTAAAAATAATATGTTAAAAGCCTAAAGCAGTAAAATCAATATGTCACTTAAGCGGTAAGAAGAGGGAAATTCTTGTGTGTGTTAGGTTGGGAATACTGAATGTGGAATTTTAGACTTACCGCGGATTGATTTTATGCGGGAACCAAGCAAATACGCACGATCTCGCACAAAATACTTGGGGTGTACTATAAGCACTAACATGAGCTGCTGCCAGGAAGTTAAAAGAAGGATAGCAATGGCAAAGGAAGCTTTTAATAGAAAAAGGAGCATCTTCTGCGGACCTCTAGAAAATGAACTAAGGAAGAGACTAGTGAAGTGCTCTGTGTCGATGTGACACTGTATGGGGCAGAAACATGGACAGTACGACCACGTGAAGAGAAACGACTAGAAGCATTTGAAATGTGGATATGGAGAAGAATGGAACGTGTGAAATAGACAGACAGAATAAGAAATGAAGCTGTGTTGGAAAGAGTGGGTGAAGAAAGAATGATGCTGAAACTGATTAGGAGAGGACAAGAAATTGACTGGGTCACTGGCTGAGAAGAAACTGTCTAGTGAAGGATGCACTGGAAGGAATGGTGAACGGGAAAAAAGTTAGGGGAAGAAGAAGAAGATATCTGATGATAGACGACATTAAGATACCCTCCTATCTCCAGTTGTAATCACTTCTACATTGGACAGACAGAACAACCATTATTTTTGATTTGGTTAAATAATTATGCAAATTGTCAACAAATGATTGGATTATGCTACTTGAAAAATATGGCAATCTTCTTGTGTTTACAGTAAAAATTAAAATGTATACAGTTTATATTTGTGGGTTATTATTTACCCCGAAGTCTTCATTTTATATTTGAAGGGCAAAAATGGGGAATGTCCACTTTTATTGCTTGTGAGATATTAAGGTTTTAATGTTTAAATCGTTTGTACTTTTTTTTAGAAAATGAGTTTTTATATTTGAATTTATTTTCAGCTTATACCTTTATCAAATATACATATCTGGAACAGTATATTATAGCCTTGATACACATTCCTTTTTAGTTAAATAAAAAATAGAACCCAAATTTTGCTCTAGTCACTTTTGTGCCGTAGAACGAACATTTTCCGCACACAAACAGTCTTTCTGAACATAGGAGGATTTCTTTTTTAGCTTGAAAAAGTAGGCCTACATTATTAAGTATTGTAACAAGTCTTTTAGGGATATATCGCTATGTACAATTTTTTACTTTTATACACATACTAGCAGTACCCGTGCGCTCCGCTGGACCCGTTAGAAATAAATATAAAGTAATTACATAATTAAAATAAGAAATTTGATCCAGGGAACATTCGTGTTTGATATAAGGATAAATCGTTTATTATGTTACTTAATTTAGATTGTATTTGCATAATTAAAATGCGATCATTTTGATCCAGAGACCACTCATTTGGTCATAAAAATTATTTTAGGAAATACAGGAAACGAATGTATAGAATAGCCTATCAAGTTTTCTGTGCATAAGAATCTATTTTAATCTTACCTGTCCTCGATTCACTCAGAAGTTACTGTAATAACATTATAGCATTATGTCCATCTAGAGAAACTACACTTTCCAATGGTGAATTAATAATTAATTATACAAATCGGTTAATTTAGCTTCTGATATTACTTCTTACAAACACAGAAACATTCTCTGTAGGCTATCTTTCATAGCTTTCGATTGTTGCTCTCCAAGGCCCCTTATAGACGAAGTCATTTGTTTTTTAATTCATTACACGGCCTTAGATGGCAGTTATTTTAATTTTAAAACTCATTTATCTCATTAAATATCAGTCCTATCAAAATTTTTTAAGGAATAAAGCTTATCGGAAATTATTTTTAAAGAAACATTTGTTATGTAACATTTTTCACAAAAATTAATAATAAGCGAGATATTTCGATTTAATTCAGGCCCCCTTATAACCCCCCTTTTAAATAATGTATTTTGAATGCCATATAGCCTAAAATCTAAGTTACAACGAACTTAATTTATATTCCAATTTTCATCGAAATCCGTTCAGTCATTATCGCGTGAAAAGGTAAAAAACATTAAGACAGACAGACATACAAACAAAAATTTCAAAAAAGCGATTTTCGGTTTCAGGGTGGTTAATTGTATATGTTAGGACCAATTATTTTTGTGAAATCGAAAATTACCAGAAAAATTTCGGCTACAGATTTATTATTAGTATAGATGTAAATTATTTCAGGTTCCAATTTACGAAGGTTCTAACTTGACATTAGTGTCTTTCTATATTATTTTCTTATCGTGATTCTAGTTCTATGTCCATGGAACATTAACACAAAGACAAGTTTGCTTATCCCCCGATTGTACATGTTTGTTGTGCTGGTTTGTTGACGTTTAGAGCTACGTTACTACTGTTCATTCGGCAGAGATATAGTCCAAGCTCACAACTTAATAGTTTAATACCAATTTACTAGATCTGAGTATTAGCAATAAATTGCATTAGACAAAAAATACATTTCTGACTTATTTCTGAATTCCGACAGCGTTCGGCAACCCCTGATGTCACTAAGTCAGCCGTGGCGAGAATGTGACTCGCGAGCCATTGTGGCTCGCAGTGATAGCTGTGCATTTCGCTTGCTTTTAACCTCCGCCAACCCCCACCCTCTCACTCACTGGAGTCAAACTCCGTTCCATTTGTAGACTATTTGTCTCTGACCTGCGAGTGGCATATGTCTCTCTCGATGGGAGGACGCATTTTTTTGCTGTCAATATGATGAGAATATTAAATGTATGATTTGTTCACAAGTATTACGAGGAAAACGGTTGTATAACATAAAACGGCATTATACTACATGTTACTGATGAAACATTAAAAGGTTAAGTGTTATTGTTGTTGTTATGATGATGATGATGATCATCATCATCATCATCATTATCATCATCTCTGTACGTCGACCCTTCTTTAGCAGATGTACGAATAATGCGGTTAGCTCTTCAATTTGAACTCACTGATTTACTATGTGATGTCAAATGAAAGATAGATGTAAGGACTTGACAAATGTTGAACTTTCAAATCTTTGCCAAAAAATAAATATCCGAAGCTTCGTTCTTTCGCTTGCTCTGTTGAAGCCATGTTCGCTACAACTTACGTTTGTGAAAAATTATTTTCAACAATGAAAATAGTAAAAACCAAATTTAGATCACGACTGACAGACAAATACCTTCGTGAACAACTACGACTGGCAGTAAATGACATAATTCCTGATTTTGAAACTTTGTCGCAGAGACATTCTGAAGACAGCTAATTTTAGGTTGTGATATTGTTCATTTATTGTTCATTTCTTTCTTCGTTACACGTACTAAACATTAGTTTGTAGCCTTGTACTGTATAAAATTATATTTAAGTGCTTGACGTAAGGAAAATGAAAATCCGTTAATAAATCAGACAGTTGCTTCACTTCCCCTTCGCGTGTCCGCCTTCCTCCATAGGTGCTATGCACGTTGCAGGTTACACAGTGGCTCGGCGCACGATTACATTTTCGTCACCGCTGTACTAAGTAGACAATTAAAAAAAAACAGGTAATTATGTAGTTCTCACTCTTTAGATTACAACCAGCATTAGAGGCTCTCCTATGAAATGCAGTCAGCATGGTACAATATTACAGCTTAAGAAGACAGAGGGGGAAAAAAATACACGCATCCATGGTCAGTGAAAGAAATTCAATTTTCACTCCAATGCAAGATATCGAACTACGGTCTACTGGAAGTGTAGCTTATACACACGCTATAGTTCAGACCTGCATAGCGAATCACTGTTTATTTGAGAACATATTGAATCCACCTAGAGTGTGAACATGAAGGAGTAGCGCCAGGATGTGAGAAATTTGTGGCCAGTCTGGAAAGCTCCACTGCTGTTTGATGTGTAGAATTTATCCAGTTACGTTAACCGTGATGATAACAATTGAAAACTGGCGTGACGGTATGCGAGCGGGTTATTAAGAAATGAATGTTTTCAGGAGGCGGTGGCGTAATTGTGAGGGGCGACAAGAGACGGCGTTGGCTGTCTGATACAGAGGGCCGTGCGTTGCCCGCTGCTTCGATGAGAAAAACGTCTAACAGCTAATTATCAGGACAGTTGCTGCGCCATTAAAAATGTATTACACTCCAACACTGGCACTTCGCCCCAAGGAACAACTCAAGGTATCAGTCCAGAAGGTCCAGTCGGAACTTTTTTTTTAACATTACCTCAATCCTCATCATGACTAGACCGAGAGTTTATATTCACTGAAATAGTCAAAATATGCACGCAACTATAGGGTAAAGGTTGGTAAATTGTGATACTAATAATATTATGATAGTTCTTTTTGATAATTTTTTTTACAATTTTACTGAGCGAGAGGAAGATAAGTTTTTTGCGTCAATGTATTAAGGGAATGTTCGTGGACAAGTTTCTGCACAAAACCGGTTCTTCTCTCACTCAGTAAAATTGTAAAAAAATTCTCAAAAAGAACTATCACAATATTATTAGTATGACAATATTACCAACCTTTATCCTTACTTATTTACTGGCTTTTAAGGAACCTGGAGGTTCATTGCCGCCCTCACATAAGCCCGCCATTGGTCCCTATCCTTGAGCAAGATTAATCCATTCTCTATCATCATATCCCACCTCCCTCAAATCCATTTTAATATTATCTTCCCATCTGCGTCTCGGCCTCCCTAAAGGTCTTTTTCTCTCTGGCCTCCCAACTAACACTCTATATGCATTTCTGGATTCGCCCATACGTGCTACATGCCCTGCCCATCTCAAACGTCTGGATTTAATGTTCCTAATTATGTCAGGTGAAGAATACAATGCGTGCAGTTCTGTGTTGTGTAACTTTCTCCATTCTGCTGTAACTTCATCCCTCTTAGCCCCAAATATTTTCCTAAGCACCTTATTCTCAAACACCCTTAACCTATGTTCCTCTCTCAAAGTGAGAGTCCAAGTTTCACAACCATACAGAACAACCGGTAATATAACTGTTTTATAAATTCTAACTTTCAGATTTTTTGACAGCAGACTGGATGATAGAAGCTTCTCAACCGAATAATAACAGGCATTTCCCTACACAAAAAAAAATAAAAAAAATAAACCGTAGAGATACACACCGAAATATGAACTGTTGTTTAGTCAACTGTACGAAGACAGGTCTGAACCTCACAAGTGATACCAACAAGGCATCACTTATGAGGGAGATAATGGGGTAGGATGGACTGAAATATGAACTAAAAATTAAAAAAAAAAAAAAAAAAAAAAAAAAAAAAAAAAAAAAAAAAAAGCTGAGTATGTCACGCTTTAGTACAGTCTGATCCGTTTGGGTAGCCAATGGATAATATTAATTTATTATTATAAAGCTATTATGATAGTAGGAAAAATTTATTGCTCGTTATATTATGATTAAAAGATGGGAGTTTCCATATATGACGATCAACAATGCATAATCTGAAAGGACAAATGAAAATCGTACATGATTAAAATGGTTACTACAAATCATCAGCGGGCACAATGTGTTCTTTGGTATGGTAATTTGAGTGTGTTAAAAGAGTTCAAAGGAAATTTTGACGTGAGTATGGTGTGCGCAATGTACCTAAATACGATTTCATTCCTTCCTATACAGGTCTACTACACACATTTTTTTCTCCTGCATAACAGCGCGAACTATGAACTGAATGAAAAGAAAAATTAGTTAGAATGAAGAACAAAGTCTGTCAGAATACAGCTGAGTGTCAGTTTAAATGGCTGCATCTCCACGCATGCGCAGGTCCCTTTAATTTCTTCCTGAGGAGCTTTAAATTGTCATAGGGTCAAAATAAGTATAGATTTGTAAAACAGAAACATTATTTTACGTTTTAGAGTTAGAAACAAAATTTTCATTTCTAATGGGTTTTCCGTCATTTTCACCGATCTTTAGCCTTAAGAAAATTCAGAAGGACCCTTTTTTTCTGCAACTGTACATATTGTGTCTTATTACTTAAATTTGTGTATAGACATTTGAGGCAATTATTGGAAATTTCTTAAATCCCCTCTCATTTTAAGTTGTCAGGTTACTGAGCAAGTAAAATATTTTCATATACTGAGAATTAGTGTATATTGAATAAACTCTGATATACGGAACTAGACTGTTAAACTGCTTATTTACGTGGAAGACTACGAAGGCATCAAAGTTTTATTAACACTATTTCTGCCATAAAATCGGTACAACGCGAAGATGTTGCGAAATTCAGTTTACTGTAGCTGGAAGTCCCATACCGTCGCAACGAGACTGCGGCAAGGCAGCCAGCGCTAAGTACAGGATAGGGGTTGTTTTTTTTATAGAGTCCAGCACAACGAAGTGTCGATATTGCAAGCTAGCATGCAGGGTATGATTTCCATTTATGCACCCGATCCACCTAAATGGAGTGTTGCTGAGCTCCAAGCAACTGCAAATAACTTCTGGGGAAATGATTCTAGACTCGCTGCATAATGTGAAATAAATCAATGCAGTTCAGGGAAGGAAAAAAGAAAAGAGAATGTGCTTGAAATTTCCAGCTCGCAGCACAGGGCTGTATTTACAACGGAAGTTGTGTGGAAATATAAGAAAACTTGTCAGAGCAAATACGCCCAGATTTATAACGTATAACCGATAACAGCAGTTTGCTGGGACTAAAGAGACAGAGCACAGAGTGGACGAAAGTTCGATTTCAGGGACGGATCCAGAACTGCGTCTGTGTTGAGTCACATTACATTTGTCTGTCTGTCAGCCTGCCTGCCTGCATACCCTTTCATCCATCCATCCATGCAACCTACTTGCCTACCCTTCCTTCCATCCATCCATCCATGCAACCTACCTACCTTCCCTTCCATCCATCCATCCATCCATGCAACCTACCTGCCTACCCTTCCTTCCATCCATCCATCCATGCAACCTACCTACCTACCTACCCATCCATCCATCCATATAACCTACCTGCCTACCCTTCCTTCCATCCATCCATCCATGCAACCTACCTACCTACCCTTCCATCCAACCATCCATCCATGCAACCTACCTACCTTCCCTTCCATCCATCCATGCAACCTACCCACCTACCCTTCCATCCAACCATCCATCCATGCAACCTACCTACATTCCCTTCCATCCATCCATGCAACCTACCTACATTCCCTTCCATCCATCCATGCAACCTACCTGCCTACCCTTCCTTCCATCCATCCATGCAACCTACCTACCTACCCTTCCATCGATCCATCCATCCATGCAACCTACCTACCTTCCCTTCCATCCATCCATGCAACCTACCTGCCTACCCTTCCTTCCATCCATCCATCCATGCAACTTACCTACCTATCCTTCCATCGATCCATCCATCCATGCAACCTACCTACCTGCCTACCCTTCCTTCCTTCCTTCCATCCATCCATCCATGCAACCTACCCACCTACCCTTCCATCAATCCATCCATCCATGCAAC
Source organism: Periplaneta americana (assembly GCF_040183065.1). NCBI lineage: Eukaryota > Metazoa > Arthropoda > Insecta > Blattodea > Blattidae > Periplaneta > Periplaneta americana. The sequence continues at coordinate 199,552,828 of NC_091119.1, read as the reverse complement.
TACGTACCTGCCTACCCTTCCTTCCATCCATTCATCCATGCAACCTACCTGCCTACCCTTCCTTCCATCCATCCATCCATGCAACCTACCTACCTACCCTTCCATCGATCGATCCATCCATGCAACCTACCTACCTGCCTACCCTTCCTTCCATCCATCCATCCATCCATGCAACCAACCTACCTACCTACCCTTCCATCAATCCATCCATCCATCCATGCAACTACCTACCTGCCTACCCTTCCTTCCATCCATCCATCCATGCAACCTACCTACCTGCCTACCCTTCCTTCCATCCATCCATCCATCCATCCATGCAACCTACCTACCCACCTACACATCTATCCATCCATCCATCAATCAATCAATCCATCCATGCAACCTACCTATCTACCCTTCCATCCATTCATCCATCCATCCATCCATCCACCATCCATCCATGCAACCTACGTACCCACCTACACTTTCATCCATCCATCCATCCATGCAATGTACCTACCTTCCCTTCCATCCACACATCCATCCATCATCGATCCATCCATCCATCCATGCAACCTACCTATCTGCCTATCCTTCCTTCCATCCATCCATCCATGCAACCTACCTACCCACCTACACTTTCATCCATCCATCCATCCATCCATGCAATCTGCCTACCTTCCCTTCCATCCATCCATCCATCCATTCATGCAACCTACCTACCCACCTACACTTCCATCCATCCATCCATCCATCCATCCATCCAGCCATCCATCCATGCAACCTACCTACCTACTCTTCTATCCATCCATCCATGCAATCTATCTACCTTCCTTCCATCCATACATCCATCCATCATCGATCCATCCATCCATCATCGATCCATCCATCCATCTATGCAACCTACCTATCTGCCTATCCTTCCTTCCATCCATCCATCCATGCAACCTACCTACCCACCTACATTTTCATCCATCCATCCATCCATCCATGCAATCTACCTACCTTCCCTTCCATCCATTCATCCATCCATCCATCCATCAATCCATCCATGTAACCTACCTACCTACCTACTCTTCTATCCATCCATCTATCCATCCATCCATCCATCCATCCATCCATCCATCCATCCATCCACGCGAAGTCTTTCGATTAAATGACTAAAAAATCACCTTAAAATTTAAAAGATGACCAAAAAAGTCCTCAAAATAAAAAAAACAAAAAATTCCCTCAAAATAAAAAGAAATTACCAAAAAATTCCCTCAAAATAAAAAAAAAGTCTTAAAAGATTCAAACAGCGAAAAATGACAAAAAATGACGTAAAAACTCTACATTTCTATAATCAGCAGCTCGTATCCTGAAATTACATATTTACGGGCGTTGCAAAGATGAAAAGAAAAATAAATGACATGTCAACAAAATCCGCGCCCTGTTGAGCAGTATACTAGTGCAAACATGGAATCTACCCCTGACAGCAACGAAGTAGTAGAGAACAATCGTAAAATAGGCATTTCTAATTCATCTGATTATGAAATGAATAAGATAAACGTTGCTGAAATAAACATACAAGCTATGCAGGCAAAACAGTGGCTGCTAAGACTGTTGGCGAGTCATGTAACTGTCGATTAACTGTATAAAGGTATACATGATCGGGAACACGATTATGACATTTCAAAATAAGATTGTAAGAAGGGTTCACATCTTAAAGCATACTTAGAAAGAAACAGTTCATTTGAATCTAAGAAATATGTTGCCAGTAGGGGAGACAGGGAGAACAGTGAGACATTTTTAATTACATGATACATTTTGATGTTGAGATGTTGGTAACAGTGGAGTTGTATGTTGCATGAGTAAAGTAACAGTATTTTCATACTCGATTTGATTCTAGTTATAAAGGTGAGTGATGAAAAAATAATTCGTAATTTTTCACTCTAGAAGTAAAATGTTGGCTTGTGTTTAATGAAGGTTATATTGGATATACAAATGAGATATAAATATGAATGTTTTGTTATCTAATGCTATGGTATTTGAGATTATGTTTGGCAAGGTTTCGAGTTTCTTGTTTTGATTTTGAAGTGATGGCGCCATTCTTAAACGAACTATGCGTAAAGGGAACAGTGAGACATGCCATTGAAGGGTACACTGAGACGTCTCACTGTTCCCATGTACCAATGATTTGCAAAAACAAACTGTAATTATATTACATTTACCAGTAACTAACATTAAAAATGAACATACTAGTAACCAATTTAGGAACTGTAGCTTAAAATAATGGATACATTACATTTTAATGGTTTCATAAATAAAAAAATTATTCACAAAATTTAAGAAAATGTTAAAAAATAATAAAGAATTACATTAAATTCTTATAATTATAAGCTTTGTTGTCACCAAAAATTCATTTCATTTTTAGCAAAAGTTTGAAAAGTCATGGGAAATTCACTTTCCCAAATGTTCCAGATGTTTCAATGGTTTTGAAGTCAGACATCAAAATGATTCTAAATAAGCCTACAGAACATGTCAAGATAAAGAGTCAGCAAGTTTTTGTTTTCTTTTGAAATAAATGTAAATCATTTCAGTGTCCGTTAATAGACACTGTGGTGTCTCACTGTACCCTCCTGAATGGGAACAGTGAGACATTTGCATTTTTTTGACAAACACATATTGTACAGGGACATCATTTCATTTTTACTAACATTTTTAATATTAACCTGGCTATACCTTTAGACAACCGGAAACACAGTTTGCTATCCCCTTCCACGACTGTAGTTCGATGATACTGGCGTAAAACACAAACAGAGAGAAGAAAAGTAGTTCATCCATTTACGTAAACTAGAAAATATCGCGATTTTGAGTTCCATAATTTTCATTAGGTTTTTCTTTAATCAAAGTACAGTACTGTATTAAGAATAAGTGTTTTTACTCACGAACTGAGTTATGCATGCGAACGTATTCATTATGCAGTGTATATTATACTGTCTACAGCACATTAGCGTACAATATAGAGAAAGAAGTTAAATTAAAAAAATAATCATAATATGAATATTTAAACACATTTTTGAAAATGGTGGCCGTTCATTTCGATACAGGCTTCAGTTCTTTTGTGCATATTATCGCACTATAGACTATTGCATCTAATTCCAATTACCAGTTTCGTCCTTCATACTGTACTTAGTAACTCATGTTGAAATAATTCTGTACCTACTCTATAAAAGAGTACCTTACGTACTGTAAATTCAGTCTTCACTTCTGCCCGACCCGCACAGATAAAATTACTCAGACATGCTATCTACTGTCCGTCCAAGTGGTTATGTCGTAGGGTCGTAGAAAGGGGAGAAATCACGTGACAGTTAATTACTTAACGAGGTTCTTTTATTGAAGTTATTTTAAACAACTGTATAATATTACGTAAACGTCCAATTGCTACCAGAAATTAATGTTTTCAGAAAAGAGCTAAGACAGCCCAGCTTTTACAGAAGGGGGGGGGAGCAAAAGCAGGTGGGGGAAATCGGGATGCGACGTAAGTAAACGGACAGTACCTGTGCGAAAATATGATTCAATATTGAAAGCTCTTTCGTCACTGGAAAACGCGAACATATTTCTGGAACGTACTATACTCACTAACTCAGTGCTGTTTACTATATGCGACCTTGATTCTGTGTGGAGGACGGTTGAACTTCATTAGTAGAGGGGGTGGGAGTGAAGTACATTAAAAAACTCAGGTACAATAAAAATTGAAGTAAAAATAAAATAATGTCCTTGTATATTATGTCCTTCACCTATTAACATTTCTGTTTATGTATTATTATACTCCAGGTTTTAATGCCTATTTCTATTGCACTTGATTTTGAAAATACTTGAATTATCACTTGCATACATATGTCTTAATATTTTGTGTCTCACTGTACTCACTACTCCCCTATATCATGCATTTATCAGTTCCAAAATTATTTTCCTCAAAATCTCCTTCACCATAATATTTCACAAACTGTTACTGGGCACAAAAGAACATAATGTTTCTTGTTTTTAGGTTAGCAGCGCTTCAGGAAGACGGCAGCGTGAGTATTATTCACCTTATCTAAAAGAGAAAAGTAACCGACTAGCTGGCTTAGTGATAATATTGTTAAAAAAACCTCAAGCGTGAAATTAAACCAGTTTCAAGTAGGTCACGCGATAACAGAATTGGTTTCTGAATTCTCGCTGTGGCAGCTTCGTTATCAAGCTTGTAAAATGATTTGGGGTACAAGAGAAACTTTCCTTGAATTACCTACTGTAATAGCTCTGGCTCTGGTATTTCAGACAGTGCCACGATGTCCCAAGACGGCGAAAACAATTCAAATGCACAAATTTGGCTGATCTTTATATAAAAACTAGTGGCTTGTGCAGCAAATACTGCAAACTGAGTTCGTTAGACCTTCAAATAACAATTTTTCAGATTTATTTTCAATGAAGAATACCAGACATTTTGAAAGTTATTTGCTTCCATAATAATGAAACATACTCCCTCTGAATGTTTTTTTTTATGCCAAATACTTTTTCTTGAATCTATCCACCTTCAGTTTTTCAGTTTCAACGCGAAAACGCAAGTAACAATGTCAGGACGATCAGTGGGTTTTTCATATGGGAGTAAAGCAAAAGTTATTTCAGGTCATTGTGGATTGTAGGCAAAGTTAAAAAAAAATAATAATAAATGTAAAGTTTGCTATGCTTCGAACAATAGACATAGCATCTTGGTATAGCTGCTGCATGTAGTGCTTGAAATGTAGAGGGTAAAATCATTTTATCCTGCTAAGAGATCTTGCTGAAATGATCGGGAGACTACAAAATTTTCTAGGCCTCTTATTTTATCAGTAATCAATACCTTATGGTTTTTCCTTAAGAACTGTAATTTTTGCGCTCTCTCGAACCAATACTGAAGAGAATGACGTATATACCCATAAATATCTACACCACACCGCCATTAAGTATATGAAAAAGACCCAACCCCACTTGATTAATAACTGTAAAAATATTTTATTTTTAATAACAATATTATTATCTTACGTAAGTTTTGTAGTTTATACTATATAGCCGCCACTCAGTAAATTATAGAAATGAAGATCTAATTTCATATATTCTCTACATCTACTTATACAACCCCAAAACGTTTCACCTTCATATCATCAATATAGCATTAATATGTATAATTAAGGAAAAATAGTTACATCAACGCATTAATTATAATAATATTTAATTTCTAATGGTAATAATGTCATCAAACCACTTCAAGTTTTGTAGATTTTAATATCCAATACACAGCTGTATTTAGAAAATTACACACCGCAGAATCAGACCTGTAAATAATTTTTGTAAGTCTTGAAGTTTATAATAACCAATTGAATTTGAGCTCTAAATATGTCGGCAATCCTGCAGGTCATGGCCTTCGTGTAATAGCCTATTGTTTATTGTAGTGTGTGTTTTGTTTTATTCTGAAAACACTGCCTGCTGGATCGCATCTTATGGCTGCAACGATCCAGCAGGCAGTGTCTGAAAAGCAATTAGTTCTCGAAACTGGCGAAAGATAGATTTTAGAAAATAGGAAAATTATGCAGGAAAACTAACGCTTCACTGAAAGTTACTATTTTCCTGAAAAACTTTGGGTTCCAAGCTTCAAAATGAGGGGTCATTTATTAAAATCCGTTCAGCCGTTTTCCCGTAATTTCTATTACCAGTTCAAATTATATATATATATATATATATATATATATATATATATATATATATATAGAGAGAGAGAGAGAGAGAGAGAGAGAGTTGTCATTATTATTCAGTTATTTACCTTCAGTGTTATTCCAGTTACATAAATAAATCTATTACTTATGAACATACTCTCAGGCAAAGTTAATTTCTATACGGAATTATTAAAAATTCAACTCACTTTTGAAATCAATATATTAAATCTTTACTAAAGTACTACGCCTGTAATAGTAGTATACGTTACAAGAGCGGTATGTTGACGTTTTCATGGTCGAGGAAAAGATTGAAAAAGCGAAACGTAGTTGAGCTTTTTTAATTTCCGAGAACATGAAAACAAACATACCGCTCGTGTATCGTACATTATTTTGTGCGAAGATCGTTTATTACATACCTGAAAGACGAATTTCTAATTAGTTGCAATGAAATCTCCATCTTGGTATCTGTTTAATGACGGCAACTTCGGAAAACCAAAATATCTTTCTTCAACATTGTTGCTATAAAATGTTTTCTGTGTTTACTACACTCCAGCAGGCCGTGATATACGTCTGTCTTTTTTTCCCCCCAGTCTATAAATGCGAACTTAAAACAAACGGTAAGGTTATGTAATGATTTATTTTTCATTGTAATGTTTTAATAATATTATTTATATAACATATTGCAGTAATAACATCGGCATCTGGAATCTTGTTGATTTTTTCACGGCTTCCTTAATGTTACTTGTATCAGGAATGCAATAAGTTTCGTGGAGTAGTAGACTTTACTTAATTTTTGCAAATATTTAAAAACAACAATTAACATTGCAATTTAGGTGAAATTGCAGTGGTAAGTTTCCAATTTTAATTATTACTATGTTAAACGTCTCTAAAAATAATATGTTAAAAGCCTAAAGCAGTAAAATGAATGTGGCGCTTAAGCGGTAAGAAGAGGGAAATTGTTGTGTGTGTTATGTTGGGAATACTGAATGTAGTATTTCACACTTACCGCGTATTGGTTCTGTGCAGAAAACAAGCAAATACGCACGATCTCGCACAATACAAATTCTGAACCGTTTCATTTTCGTCGCTTTGGCAACGTTTCTTTGTAAATGTAATAAATGAAAGCTTTTCTAGCTTTTGAAAGTTTTACAAGACAATGACTGTATCGGTACTTCTATGTCACAAGTAAATGTTTGAATCAAGTTATAAGAATTTTCTTTTCAAATTTATAAAATTATGTTTGTTCCAGTGTAAAAACTGTAAAAAAAAAACTAACTTTCAAAAGCAGGCACTATAAATTAGTCACTTGCTATGACTCACGTAGTCGCATATCCGGTTACAAATGCATTGCCTCCCGGAAAGGAAGTGAAGATTTATCTGGTTCCCATAGTGACAGATATCACTTGTCTTGTTTTAGTTCAGCGTTGTTTGAAGTAACGGGGAAGTATGTACAATTTGTGATGTGTCCTCAAAGACTAGAAATATATTTATTAAAACATTCAACATATACTGTAGGTACAATAGGTTATACTTTAATAAGAGAAAATTATTGCATTCATGTGACACTTTTTCTCCCCATTTACTCATTTTATATTATGTGTAATACATAGAATTACATACAGTGATTCAAAACTACTAGAAAAAATTATGAGAGGTGGCAGAAGGGGTCTGTGGGCGACAAGAAGGTCGCGAGATCTGCACCGCGCACAACTCATCACCCTGCAGGGTAAATCGGTTGTCTCCCCAACTGGGGCTAAGTTACAGGAGGGGTTCGAAGTGGTTACCATTGATCTCTGCTTTAAGTTTCAAACCTTTGGACTAATTTCTATCACTAACATACATGAGGGGCGGTAGAGAAGGTTAGTTAATAAAAAGTTAGTATATGGGGAGGATTCGAAATTATTTTGCTCGCCACAGATGGCAATAAATTTCCTGTCAAACAGTATTTTCATTCTTTTATGATGACTTTTTCTCTTAGTTAGAAGAATATTAATTTCTATGTCTACGAGTATATTATTTAATGCTAGGTGGCCCCCGAAATACGGAATGTACATCAGGATCGGGAAAGTGTGAAGTGTTATCTAAGATTGTCACTGCTTTCAGAGAGATGAAGCGAAGTCCTTAGGTGGGTAAGACAGTTTGGGCGAAACATTCGTTCACCATTTCGACTCTGAATAAAAATAAATAAATAAATAAATAAATAAATAAATAAATAAATAAATAAATAAATAAATAAATAAATAAATAAATAAGCATTTAAGTAAATAAATAAAAATAAATTAGCAATTAAATAATTTTATAATAAATAAATAAATAAAATAATAAATGAATAAACGAATTAATGAATGAGTGAGTGAATGAGTGACAGAGAGTGAATGAGTGAGAGGGTGAGTAAGTGAGAGAGTGAGTGAGTGAGTGAATGAGTGAGAAAGTGAGTAAGTGAGTGAATGAGTGAGTGAGTGAGTGAATGAGTATGTGAGAGAGTGAGTGAGTGAATGAGTAAGTGAGAGAGTTAGTAAATCAGAGAGTGAGTGAGTGAGTGAGTGAGTGAGTAAGGTTTTCCCCAGCCGTGGGACTGAAGCCGAATGGTCTATGGCGAGTCCTCGGCATCACTTCATTTCACCCCTTTGGTTTGATTACCTGGTTGGGTTTTTCCGAGGTTTTCCCCAACCAAAAGGCAAATGCCGGGTAATATTTTGGCGAATCCTCGAACCTCACCTCATCTCACTACATCTCGCCAAAATATTGTAAAAAATTGCACAAAATTGTAAAAATTGTAGAAAATTACTAAATTGTAAAACTGTAAAAATTTGTAAAAATTGTGATTGTAATATTGTAAAATTTTGACTTGTTCCACATCTTAAAGCTTCATTGCTCATGTAAGATCTACGGAATAAAATAAACGAATGAATAAATGAATGAATGAATGAATGAATGAATGAAATGAAATGAAATGAAATGAGTGAGTGAGTGAATGAGTAAATAGATAAAAATAAACCATAATTTCAGCCCTAGTAATGAACATCATGTTTTTTGCGTCTGATATCATGGTTTAGGCCTACTGTTTTTGTCTATGGCCAAGTTAATCCCAGCTTACGGTATGGAAAATAGCCAATTTCAGATGAAATAGAGAGTTTGCTACGCTATTTGCCCTACAAAGTCTTCCCTAAAAAAATCTTGTCACCGCCACAAGCAAAAACTGAAATGAAGCCCATCAAAAGACTGCAAATCTTGTTGTGGATCATGAAAATAAGTTGTCAGAATATTACAATCGAAAAGCGTAGTCGACGTTGGAAGGCAGCAAACCCTGCATTCCACGTAAAAACATAGATGGATTATTGTAGTGTTTTGATTTAGTGGGCTGCTAACAGATTGGCGAGTTGTGTTTAATGATCCTGATTTGAATCAGTCACCAAGATTTACGATTTCATTCGCCGAATGGACCCTTTGACTTGTTATACGATCAGACCCACTATGGCATTAGGTTTAGAGCCGCTTGCAGCTGATTGCAGGTCAGGGCTGATCTGGTTTGGTTGGAAAGCACGAGTGACGAGTAAACAACCAATACGAGCGCGGGATTGGTGGCTAGCATCATGCTACGACCGCCTTTGTAGTTGAAGGATGAGGTTCAGTGGGTGGCGAGCCGTTCTGAAAGTTATCATCACATCACAATCACTCCCCTATCACAATCGACAGAACACGTTACCAATATCGTATCACCAGAATCATCAATTCAGTCTCAGCCTCCTTGTCAAAAAGCACAGGCACCCTTACTACTGTAATTATCATCGGCACTGTCATCTTATATCATCGGCACTGTCATCTTATATCATCGGCACTGTCATCTTATATCATCGGCACTGTCATCTTATATCATCGCCACTGTCATCTTATATCATCGGCACTGTCATCTTATATCATCGGCACTGTCATCTTATATCATCGGCACTGTCATCTTATATCATCGGCACTGTCATCTTATATCATCGCCACTGTCATCTTATATCATCGGCACTGTCATCTTATATCATCGGCACTGTCACCTTATATCATCGGCACTGTCATCTTATATCATCGGCACTGTCATCTTATATCATCGGCACTGTCATCTTATATCATCGCCACTGTCATCTTATATCATCGGCACTGTCATCTTATATCATCGGCACTGTCATCTTATATCATCGGCACTGTCATCTTATATCATCGGCACTGTCATCTTATATCATCGGCAATGTCATCTTATATCATCGGCACTGTCATCTTATATCATCGGCACTGTCATCTTATATCATCGGCACTGTCATCTTATATCATCGGCACTGTCATCTTATATCATCGGCACTGTCATCTTATATCATCGGCACTGTCATCTTATATCATCGGCACTGTCATCTTATATCATCGGCACTATTATTTCGTCACTGTTATCGTATATCATTGTCACTGTCATCCCACATCATCGTCACTGTTTTTTATTTTTTTATTTTAGTAGGTTATATATGATTATGTCTCGTGACCAGAATATTGTACGAAATGGAAATATAAAAATTGGAGATTTATCCTTCGAAGAGGTGGAAATTTTCAAATATCTTGGAGCAACAGTAACAAATATAAATGACACTCGGGAGGAAATTAAACGCAGAATAAATATGGGAAATGCGTGTTATTATTCGGTTGAGAAGCTTTTATCATCCAGTCTGCTGTCCAAAAATCTGAAAGTTAGAATTTATAAAACAGTTATATTACCGGTTCTTCTGTATGGTTGTGAAACTTGGACTCTCACTCTGAGAGAGGAACATAGGTTCAGGGTGTTTGAGAATAAGGTGCTTAGGAAAATATTTGGGGCTAAGCGGGATGAAGTTACAGGAGAATGGAGAAAGTTACACAACACAGAACTGCACGCATTGTATTCTTCACGTAACATAATTAGGAACATTAAATCCAGACGTTTGAGATGGGCAGGGCATGTAGCACGTATGGGCAAATCCAGAAATGCATATAGAGTGTTAGTTGGGAGACCGGAGGGAAAAAGACCTTTAGGGAGGCCGAGACGTAGATGGGAGGATAAAATTAAAATGGATTTGAGGGAGGTGGGATATGATGATAGAGACTGGATTAATCTTGCACAGGATAGGGACCGCTGGCGGGCTTATGTGAGGGCGGCAATGAACCTTCGGGTTCCTTAAAAGCCATTTGTAGGTAAGTAAGTAAGGTTATTTTACGACGCTTTATCAACAGCTTAGGTTATTTAGCAGCTGAATGAGATGAAGGTGATAATGCCGGTGAAATGAGTCCGGGGTCCAGCATCGAAAGTTACGCAGTATTTGCTCATAAGTTATTGGATTGAGGGAAAACCCCGGAAAAAAACCTCATCCAGGTAACTTTCCCCAACCTGGAATCGAACCCGGGCCACCTCGTTTCGCGGCTAGACGCGCTAACCGTTAAGGCTCATTCACAATGAAAATTAAACATAACGTAAGCGTAATATAAACGTTACGGTAAAATCAAGAAGTCATGCCATCATTCAAGATGGGAACATAAACATAACAGCAAACATACTTGGTAACCATGGAAACATAACAACGACGCCATTTCCTCATATTCTGTCGTATACTTCAGCGCTCCACGATTGTGTTCTGTTTGCAAATCATGTAAGCATGAAAGTTTGGAGTTTACGGCAATGTTTATATCAATGCTTATGTGAATCATTGTGAATGATCCCATTTGGTAGCCTGGGCGCAAACTTCTGTGTTTATGTTACGGTTATGTTTAATTTTCATTGTGAATGGGCCTTTACTCCACAGGTGTGGACTCGTCACTGTTATCGTATATCTTTGTCACTGTCATCTCATATCATCGTCATTGTTATATCATTGCCACTTTCATATCATCGTCTCTATTATCACAAGTCAATGCCATATCATATTACAGTCTCTGTTATAGCATATCGTTGTTAATGCATCTCATATTATCTCTTATATCATCGCATATCATCGTCACTGTCATCACATATCGTCACTGCATATCTTCACTGTCTTTACAAATCATCACTGTCACCACATACCGTCACAGTCATCGCATATCATCACCACAGTCATCACATGTTGTCGGCCTCAGTGGCGCAGTGGGTAGAGTGCTGATCTTCTGTGCCCGAGGTTACGGGTTAGATCCCAGCCCAGGTCGATAACATTTAAGTATATTTAAAATGCGATAGGCTCATGTCAGTACACTTACTGGCATGAAAAAGAACTCATGAGGGACAAAATTTCGGCACACCGGCGACGCTGATATAACCTCGGCAGTTGCGAGTGTCGTTAAATAGAACATAATTTACAGTTTTACACATCTTATGTTACCGTCTTTGCATATCATCGTCACCGTCATCACATATCATCACTGTTTTTGCATACCATCGTCACCGTCATCACATATCATCACTGTCTTTGCATATCATCGTCACCGTCATCACATATCATCACTGTCTTTGCATATCATCGTCACCGTCATCACATATCATCACTGTCTTTGCATATCATCGTCACCGTCATCACATATCATCACTGTCTTTGCATATCATCGTCACCGTCATCACATATCATCACTGTCTTTGCATATCATCGTCACCGTCATCACATATCATCACTGTCATTGCATACCATCGTCACCGTCATCACATATCATCACTGCCTTTGCATATCATCGTCACCGTCATCACATATCATCACTGTCTTTGCATATCATCGTCACCGTCATCACATATCATCACTGTCTTTGCATATCATCGTCACCGTCATCACATATCATCACTGTCTTTGCATATCATCGTCACCGTCATCACATATCATCACTGTCATTGCATACCATCGTCACCGTCATCACATATCATCACTGTCTTTGCATATCATCGTCTGTGGTATCAACAAGTCTCGTCACTGTCATAATCATCATCGCCACAATGCCATCATGTCAGTAAATAATGACAGCGTATGTGCAGAGAGATCTGTGTTCATTCTATGGTAACAGATTAAAACAACTTGAAAGAGAGAAAAAATTGAGAGCGCCCATTATATAAACAAAGAAAAGACGGGAAGTGTAGACACATGTTGTGTCTCATGACTCGACACCCTACGCCTGGAACAGGTTTCGGTTTACTTACAGGAAGTAGCATTATTTGTAACAGTGTTTTTGAATCAGCAGTTTTTATTATGCTTAAAACAGCTATTCTACAACTTTATCAAGATTAACAGCAGGCTGAGTATCGGCAACCCGCACAGCACTGGTGTAAAGAAGAGGGTTGGATGCTGAAATAACATTCCCATGCAAGTAACCAAGCAACAAGGCTTAAATTACTCATCTGCTGTCTTTTTTTTTTTTTCATGTGTATAGACAAATACGTGCTTTTATTTGGTTGAGAAGTTTTTGTTATCCACTCTGCTTCAAAAACAAGTGAAAGTTATAATTTATAAAACTGTTATATTATCAGTTCTGTACGGTTGTGAAACTTGTATTCTCACTTTGAGTGGAGAACAGAGGTTAAGGGTGAAATTTTAGTCATTTCCAGACAAAATTTGCACTTTCGTTTGTCCTCATATCACGAAATAGATACTCGCTCACAACACCATATCACACTCTCCATTCCTAAACACAGAACATCCTTCTACTCTTCATCTTTCACCGTCTCTGCAGCACATCTCTGGAACTCTCTACCACAACATGTCAGAGACTGTCGGACATTGTCTAGTTTCAAAAATAAATTAAAATTGCACTTTTTCAATTCACATTCCTTTCAGTTATAAGCCCTTTTCTCTGCGATAGTTTTGTAAAAATATAGGCTATATATTTCTTTCCTTCCTTTCCCCTTTTTGTTCTCTTTATCAGCCGATGAATTTATTATCATAGCCTTTTTATTGTGAATTTTATTTAATATTCGTATTTCTTTTCTTTTTTATTATTATTTTATTACATTCCATTTTGTTATATTCTACCTTACGTTTTCCAGATTAACCATTTGTACTAAATGAGTAGCTTTTGCTATATTCCAATGTATTTTACTTTCTTTTTTCTATTATTGCATTATTTTCATGTTGTTTAGTGTCGATTTTATTATGATATTATTTTTTTTGTAATATGTTAATATTCTGTCCTTTAACTTTTTGTTAAATTTTTACTTTGTGACCTGGTAGAGTGTAAGAGAAGGCCCTATGGCCTTAACTCTGCCGGTATAAATAATAATAATTATTATTATTATTATTTAAAAAAATGGGTAATCTCTTATTCATATGTTCAGCAAGTTTCAATGCTCTGCGACGTTCGATTGGATAAAAAAATTACGCAATATATAAAAGGCTGCACCCTTGAACTTAAATTCCATGCAAATTTTACAAGTTCTTTTCTAACATCTTCTCAGCACATTTCATCAGTTTTGAAGTATAAAGACTCTTACAACTTTAATGACAGGAACATGAAATTTTTACTGCATATTCTATACACTGTAGTTAACAAAATGGCGCATGGACTGTATGATTAAACGAATAGTTTTTTTAGATAAAAAATTAAGTATTTATAGCGGCAATGAAAAATTTCTGTTTTTAGGTATTCAACGATTATAAAAAAATGTTCCTCCTTCTGTAGTAGAGATATAGGAAAACTAACGTGTGATGTTTTTCTAACTATGCCACTGGTTATAAAAAAACATTTTACTGAAAAATTGAGCAACAAATTTCATTTTGAAATACGCAAATTTTTTCAAAATATAATTTGAACTGGTAATGAAAATTCCGGGAAAACGGCTGAACAGATTTTAGTAAATTACCCCTCATTTTGAAGCTTGGAACCCAAAGTTTTTCAGAAAAATAGTAATTTTCAGTGAAATATCAATTTTCCTACATTATTTTCCTATTTTCCAAAATCCATCTTTCTTCACTTTTGAGAACTAATTGCATTTCAGCACGGCCGTGATTTCAGAATAAAACAAAACACACACTACAATAAACAATAGCTATTACACGAAGGCCATGACCTGCAGGATTGCTGACATATTTAGAGCTCAAATTCAATTGGTTATTAAAAACTTGAAGATTCGCTAATTTACAGGTCTGATTCTGGGGTGTGTAATTTTCTGAGTACAGCTGTGTATTGGATATTGAAATCTACAAAACTTGAGGTGGTTTGATTACATTATTACCATTAGCAATGAATTTTCATTACAGTTAATGCCATAATGTAATTATTTTTCATTAATTATATATATTAATGCTATATTGATGATATGAAAGTGAAACTTTTGGGGTTACATAAGTAGATATAGAGAATGTGTTAAATTAGATCTTCATTTCTATAATTTACTGAGTGTAGTAGAGATATAGGAAAACTAATGCGTGATGTATTTCTAAATATGCCACTGGTCTTGCAAAAAAAATTTAAACATTTTACTGAAAAATTGAGCAACAAATTTCATTTTGAAATACGCAAATTTTTCAAAATATTTTTGTTATAATTTAGAGACTAATTGACTCACAGAAATGAAACTTCACCACTCATTATCTATCACACCGTAATTCTGTGTACAAAAAATCAAGGACGTAACTTGAAAAAATATAGAAAATAAATTTCAGCCATCATCCCTCCATAAGGATGTTTGAGAATAAGGTGCTTATGAAAATATTTGGGATGAAGTTACAGGAGAATGGAGAAAGTTACATAACGCAGAACTGCACGCATTGTATTCTTCACCTGACATAATTAGGTGCACAGATTTAAAGCCAAAACGGCAAAACATAAAAAATTTCAGCCATCATCCCTCCTTAAGGATGTTTGAGAATAAGGTGCTTAGGAAAATATTTGGGATGAAGTTACAGGAGAATGGAGAAAGTTACACAACGCAGAACTGCACGCATTGTATTCTTCACCTGACATAATTAGGTACATACAAAGATTTAAAGCCTAAACGACAACACCATTAACAGTGGTAATATGAATGTTAGGTTACTGTTTTGTTGAAAAACCTGATGTATTGTTCCTGACTCATAGCTTCTTACCCCTGTTGCAGACTTCGCTTCCAAGCGACTAATCTATTAGGCTATTACACATAACATCCAGCATCATTTAATTTTAATGTGCAACGTAATTTCAAAGCTGCACAAACATGGGACCAGCAGAGCAGCGCTTGTATCTTGTAGATAAGTACAAAAACATGAGGTTTATTCTTGGAAGTCCAGATAAAAAGTGGTGTGGTGGTTTTGGTGCATCCTGTGCACAAGGTCGTGTGTATGTCCTGAAATATCTGCAGCGAAGAACACATCTTCGGTACAATGTCAGTGTCAGACTTGGGCGCTTGCTTCAGACCAAGAAAAAAGTCCAAGGAATGTCTATTTGTTCATCAATGAACACACCAGCAATTCTGGCAAGATACTAGTCCAATTGATTATTGAAAAAAGTTAACCAGAAATAATAATAATAATAATAATAGTAATAATAATAATAATAATAATAATACTTACTTACTGGCTTTTAAGGAACCCGGAAGTTCATTGCCACCCTCACATAAGCCCGCATTGATCCCTATCCTGAGCAAGATTAATCCAGTCTCTATCATCATAATATCCCATCTTCCTCAAATTCATTTTAATATTATCATCCCATCTACATCTCGGCCTTCCCAAAGTCCTTTTCCCTCTGGCCTCCCAACTAACACTCTATAAACATTTCTGGATTCGCCCATACGTGCTACATGCCCTGCCCATCTCAAACGTCTGGATTTAATGTTCCTAATTATGTCAGGTGAAGAATACAATGTGTACAGTTCTGTGTTGTGTAACTTTCTCCATTCTCCTGTAACTTCATCCCTCTTAGCCCCAAATATTTTCCTAAGAACCTTATTCTCAAACAGTCCAAGTTTCACAACCATAAAGAATAACCGGTAATATAACTGTTTTATAAATTCTAACTTTCAGATTTTTGGACAGCAGACTGGATGATAAAAGCTTCTCAACCGAATAATAACACGCATTTCCCATATTTATTCTGCGTTTAATTTCCTCCCGAGTATCGTTTATATTTGTTACTGTTGCTCCCAGGTATTCGAATTTTTCCACCTCTTCAAAAGATAAATTTCCAACTTATATATTTCCATTTCGTACAATATTCTGGTCACGAGACATAATCATATACTTTGTCTTTTCGGGATTTACTTCCAAACTTATCTCTTTACTGTCTTCAAGTAAAATTCCCGTGTTTTCCCTAATCGTTTGTGGATTTTCTCCTAACATATTCACGTCATCCGCATAGACAAGAAGCTGATGTAACCCGTTCAATTCCAAACCCTGTCTGTTATCCTGAACTTTCCTAATGGCATACTCTAGAGCAAAGTTAAAAAGTAAAGGTGATAGTGCATCTCCCTGCTTTAGCCCGCAGTGAATTGGAAACGCATCTGATAGAAACTGACCTATACGGACTCTGCTGTACGTTAATAATAATAATAATAATAATAATAATAATAATAATAATAATAATAATAATAATAATAATAATAATAATAATAATAATAATCCGTGGCGACACAGCCCTTGAAGGGCCCAGACCGACCAGCCGGCTGCTGGCCTCACGTTTACATGCCGAAGCGGAGGTGGACGATCATCCAACCATAATGGATGTATCGTGTGGTTAGCATGATGATCCCCTCAGCCGTTATAGCTGACTATCGCAACCGGATTTCGCTACATATCGTAACTCCCCAAATGCATCACGATGCTGGATGGGCACCGGTCCCATACACTGGCCGAAATTTCATGAGAAAATTTCTTCCCTCACGAGGACTCGAACCAGCACGAGGACCCATGCTTATTAGACTTGTTTCCTTGTTTTCATGACTATTATCATCTCTGTGAATACTGAATACTCTGGTCATGTCCTATGATGCTGATGAACGAGTATTCATATCTCGGAAGATACTAATTTTAAGATCCATGTTTATTTGTTCTTTTTTCCTTTGTTTTAATGAATACTACCACAGATTAGTATATACAGTTGCGAAGCTTGGGATGAGTTTTTGCATTTCTCGCGGCTAGCAACTATCGCTTGGAGCGCTGTGAGTACTAGGAACAATAGACTGTGCCACTGCCATCGTGATTTAATATAGGCAGACCATGTGACTCGCTTAACCCGATCACGGAGGGTGGCGTTTCAACCATATAAATTAGTTGCAATGCATAAAGAGTAACATATATTTCTCTAAAATGTAGTGTAATTGCATTAATAAATTTAAAACAATGATTATGAGACACTTCAGACATAATTCACTTGCGAGTTAAGGTGTAATATTATTTTTGGTGTGAAAATTACGTTGTTCGTATGTGTAATACCTGACTTTATTTGGATTAAATATTGCGAAATTCTTGTACATTTATTTATGCACGATTCAATAATTTTCAGTTGCACCGCACGGATATTTTGATATGTTGAAATTATAGGTTATATTTACTGTACCAATACTGCAGTATTCGCATTTATACTTTATAATTAAGCATAAAGTTACGTGTTACGTGTGTGATATTTCAGTTGTATTTATTCGTTTCTTACGGTACTCCAATCTGAAGTCTGATTAATGTACTACGTTAGCAGGCTAAACTAGCGCTGAGGTAGTTCATTTGTACTCATACTCCTTGCATGTGACAGGTTTGGTTAGTTTTGGCTTTTATTATGTCTTGCTTATACGATCACCTGCACCTCCACAAAAAATCTCATAAATTCAACGATTTTCACTTCCGAAATCGCAAGAACTACCTCAGCGCTAGTTCCACCGCTTTATGAGTGCTGCATTATTGGCCTTCGGACACTTGACTATATTGAAATACGGCAACCTCACAGCGCTGTTACTATAGCAACTAGATTTACAAAGTCTCCAATGCCCTGCCATTACATAGCCTATGTAGGCCTATGTTATGTCATATGGAAATTATAGGTTATTATTTATATTCCTATATTCGCAATTATACATTATAATTAAGCATAATGTCATGTATGATACGCCGCACATTCAATTTGTCTGTATTTTAATACTGCAATCGAGTACGTACCGAATTATTGTATCTATCTACTTCCTAAGAGACGAAATAACACAATCGTACATACACTAATTTCATAGGAGTGGTATGGTAAATTTTCTATCTACAATTAAGGAAGGCAGATGTGCTAAATTAAAATCACAATATAAATTATTTTTTTATTAAACCTCAAAATAGCTTCCATTCTAAACTTAAAATGTTGATGCGAACAGATTATGTTAACATGTAAAATTCTCTTCACATTAAAATAACACAGTTTTGTAATTATTTCTGCAACATATTATGCAACAAGAAGTAAAGGGAACTTATGGACACATTACACTAAATAAAACTTAGCTATGATACGCAATAAAGTCATAATATAATATTTCACTGAGCTCCATACACTGAAATGGAAAACCCGAACATACATTACCGTCTGCTCGGGAAAGGGTCTGTGTTGAGGTGATAGTAGCGATCCTGGTGGTCAGCAACTATCTATGTATGCATATTTATTAAGTAATGAGCTTCGCAACTGTATATACTAAACTGTCATACTACCACCTCTCAAGTCCACACCTGTGGAGTAACGGTCAGCGCGTCTGGCCGCGAAACCAGGTGGCTCGGGTTCGAATCCCGATCGGGACAAGTTACCTGGTTGAGGTTTTTTCCGGGGTTTTCCCTCAATCCAATACGAGCAAATGCTGGGTAACTTTCGGTGCTGGACCCCGGACTCATTTCACCGGCATTATCACCTTCACTTCATTAAGACTAGATGTTGATACAGCGTCGTAAAATAACCCAATAAAATAAAATAAAAACCACCTCTCAAAATCTTGAATTCTTTTTTTGACACCCTGCATATGACATAATATTGATATTACAGGCTATATGATATAAAGAATTGCATGATGGCATATCTGAAGAAAGAGCGGAAAGGTTCTTATCGACTCTGTGAATATGATATTTGATATGATTATGATGTGATATAATTTATATTATAGGATGACTGGTATGGTATATGATATACTTATATTACTCGTAGTATGAAGTTGAGAACTTCACCGTAAGCACAAAGAATTACATTTTGAAATCGTATAATAAAAAGCTTTCTGTAATTAAGCCACACACAACCACAAACTTCACAGTTTTCACACTTCAGAAATGAGCAACGTGTAGATGTCACCAACGTGAAGATTTATGGACTCCATATCGCTATCACTTGAGCTGCTGGGGGCCATGAAGCACGAGGCTTGTGTTTTGCTTTTAATGTATGTTACGCGAGATTTTATCGATCTTCAGGGAATGTGAGGGGATTCAAGAAACAGGAGTAGAAAAATAAGTGACTGGAAATAAAATATGAGGTGGTAAGAAGTAAAAAAGTAAAAGTCACGTTTAATTACTACTACTACTACTACTACTACTACTACTACTACTACTACTACTACTACTACTACTACTGTATCTTCTTTTTATATTGCTTGTATTATTTTATTTCTATTTCTCTTGTTTGTTTTGTAATTATATTCTTTATTCTGTATATTTAAATTTAAATAAATAAATTAATTAATTAATTAAATATTTAAATTTAAATAAATAAATAAATTAAATTAATTAAATTAATTAAATTAAACAAATAATTAAATTAAACACCTGCCACTTCCTCGCCGTGTCTCAACTAGAAGAAGCTGGAAGACATCGACAATGATTACAAAAGTAGCTTACAGCTTACTTCAAGACACAATCACTTCACTTATTTTTAGAGATCTTATTCTCAAAGTTATTTTTTTTTATTTTAGTAGGTTATTTTACGACGCTTTATCAATATCTTAGGTTATTTTGCGTCTGAATGAGATGAAGGTGATAATGCCGGTGAAATGAGTCCGGGGTCCAACACCGAAAGTTACCCAGCATTTGCTCACATTGGGTTGAGGAAAACCCCGGAAAAAACCTCAACCAGGTAACTATAGTTGCAGCTGGCTACGGACTGGAAGGTCCGGGGTTCGATCCCGAGTGGTGACGGGATTTTTCTCGTTGCCAAACTTCCAGAACGCCCCCGAGGTTCACTCAGCCTCCTATAAAATTGAGTACCGGGTCTTTCCCGGGGATAAAAGACGGTCAGAGCGTGGTGCCGACCACACCACCTCATTCTAGTGCCGAGGTCATGGAAAGCATGGGGCTCTACCTCCATGCCCCCCAAGTGCCTTCATGGCATGTGACGGGGATACCTTTAACCTTTTTAATAACTATAGGTAATATCATATAATAGAACCAGAACATTTTGATAACCAAGATACTGTTTTGTTTTGTCTTTTTGTCTCATTTAAATATTTATAATGTTATTTATTTCAATGATGTATGTTATTCAAAGTTACGAAATCTTTCCACGCCGACCAAATGCTATTTCGAGAATGATGAGCGAGACTCGAATCGCACGAGAATGACGAGACGATACGAGACTCGAAAGACAAATGCAACGAACACAGCGAGCGAGAGCGACAGTTAGTTTTGTCCATATCTAATTTCCACCTATATTTCATATGTTCCAAGGTACAAGAGGGTATGTTCGAAAGTACACGAAGCTGTTGTACCTGTGAACACATTATATATCCCTTCATTTTATTTTTTCCATCCTTAATAGATCTGCTAATTAGGAAAATAGATACAGGAAGTTGCAAAGAAATTTTCAATAATTATTTCAAGAGCTTTTTCATTTAAAAAATTTAATTTTCCAAAATTAAAAAATAATAAATAAACTGTGAAAAGTGTTTCAAGGTACAACTGTCTCCCCTAAGTACAGGGACATCATTTTATTCTTACTAACATTTCTAATATTAACCTGGCTATACCTTTGGATCAACGATTAAGAACCGGAAACACCGTTTGCTACCTCATTCCACGACTGGAGTTCGATGATACTGGCGTAATATGCAAGCAAATCACTTTACTAGGTATAGGAGGGAAGAAAAGTAGTTCATCCATTTACGTAAACTAGGAGATATCGCAATTTTGAAGTTGATAATTTTCATTAGGTTTTTGTTTAATCAAAATACAGTACAGTATTAACAATGAGTGTTTTTACTCACGAACTGAGCTGTCCATGCGGACGTATTTACTATGCAGTGTATATTATACTGTCTACAACACATTAGCGTACAATATAGAGAATGAAGTTAAATTGAAAAATAATCATAATATGGATATTTAAATACATTTTTTAAAATGGTGGCCGTTCATTTCGATACAGGCTTCAGTTCTATAATCTTTTCGCTGTAAGAAAAATCCTAATGTAAACAATAGCACGTGACTGAAGTGAGGCTTCATTGGCCGCTGTTTGGCGCCATAGATTCTCAGTACGTGTTCTCGCCTACTGTTGTACATTCTGTTTCATATTAAACATTTCCCGTTACTCGTCAAGTAGGCCTAACCTCACTACCATACATTCGTTTGCTTAGGAAACATTTACTTTAAAATTACTGCAATTAAATTATTTTTTAGTCTTCTGTCTTCACAATGGACAATTAAGGATGCAGAAGCCATACTACAGTACCACGTGCTTACGTGAACAACTACTAGCTCAAGTGACGCCAGCTTGTTACAAGAACAGACTACCTCGGTATTACTGTTGGTATTCATCCGCGTTCATAGTACATAACAAAGTAGCTTTTCTTTCACATATCGTTTTATATATGAGTGAAGTTATATGTTTCATCGTATTTAACAGCTAGAATTCAATTTTTTACTTTCAAATAATACAAGATTATGGTTTCCAAATACGAACTATATTTTCCTGCGTCATGTGAGTGTTTCTACTGGGAGCCAATCACGGGTATGACAGCCACGTGCTTATGTTTATAATAGGATTTTTCTTACAGCGAAAACAGTATAACGTGCATATTATCGCAGTATAGACTATTGTACGTAATTCCTATTACAGGTTAGTACTTCGTACTAGTAACTCCTGTTGAAATAATTCTGTACCTACTCTACAAAAGAGACCTTACGTACTGTAAATTCAATCTTCACTTCTGCCCGATCCGAAAAGATAAAATTACTCAGACATGCTATCTACTGTCCGTCCAAGTGGTTACGCCGCAGCGTCGTAGAAAGGGAGGAAATCACGTGACAATTACTTAACGAGGCCCTTTCATTTAAGTTATTTTAAACAATTGTATGGGTATAATATTACGTAGAAGTCCAATTCCTAACAGAAATTAATGTTCCCAGAAAAGAGATAAGACAGCCCAGCCACTAGCATTTACAGAGAGACGAATAGAAGCAGGTGGGGGAAACCGGGATGCGACGTAGGCAAATGGAAAATGATACAATATTGAAAGCTCTTTCGTCACTCGAAAACGCGAACATATTTTTGGAACGTACTGTTTACTATGACCGTAAGGCTACTAGGACTGTATATGCGGTCTTGGATCTGTGTGGAGGACGGTTGAACTTCATTAGTAGAAGGGGTGGGAGTGAAGTGCATTCAAAAACTCAGGTACAATAAAAATTGAAGTAAAAATAAAATGATGTCCCTGTATTTCTTACAATTAGTTTTGACCCCAACATACAACACGTCATCTCTCGTAAAGTTGGAAGTCCAGCTGAGCTAAAAACGAAAGTGCTTGTCATGTTGATTGACCAGCTTGTGGGCCCGGCACCTTGTCCTTGGCTATAAAACAGGCAACAACAAATGGCATCATTATTTGGGTCTGCGCTGAAGTCCTCCCTTTGTCTCTCATTAAGCGAGGCCTGATACGCAACCTACTTGCGGTGAATAATGTAATTAGGGGAACTTAATTATTTACAAATGAGACTGATATTCGGTCTCCCACAGTTCGCTACCCAGTTCTCACGGCCGGCCCCGTTAATCCCCCCTCCTCCCCCCCTCGAGAAGGATGGCTTCGAGAAAACAATAATCCCATTCTGACACACGCCGAATGCAGCTTTCCAAAGCGCTGTTTGCAGCGTAAACAAGCCGCTCGCAGCAGTCCGATGTGTACACGCCCTGCGTAATGTTTACCACTTACGACGCTTGTCAGAGAATCCGAGGTCCGCCGTTTCACATCCGACCAAGGACGATTAATTTTGTTAGCTGCAGTTGTGTACTGAATTTGCTTTGCTATGGACAGACTACAGTACTTGCAATTTGTATTGTTATGATTAGAGATCAGCACAATATGAAGGAAATTACATTGTTGTTTTGACTATTACACTTTTACTACGTCATAATACTTTTGACCAATAAAACGGTACGAAAGGACGTTTTTAAACCAATCATGGCTGTTTATCCTACAATTTTATCACTATCCTAACATTTGTTTATTTTTATCACTTACCTACCATTTCTTTATTTTTATTACTTACTTACCATTTTTTTATTTTTATCACTTCCCTACTATATGTTTATTTTTATCACTTTCGTACCATTTGTTTATTTTTATCATTTCCCTAGCATTTGTTTGTTTTTATCACTTTCCTACCATTTGTTCATTTTTATCATTTCCCTAGCATTTGTTTGTTTTTATCACTTCCTTATCATTTGTTTATTTTTATCACTTCCCTAGCATTTGTTTGTTTTTATCACTTCCCTACCACTTGTTTATTTCTATCACTTCCCGATCATTTGTCTTTATCGCTTACCTACAATTGTTATTACTTCCCTACCACTTATTTGTTTCTATCACTTCCCTACCATTTGTTTAATTTTGTCACTTCCTTACCATTTGTTTATTTTTATTACTTCCCTGCCATTTGTTTATTTTTATCACTTCCCTACCATTTGTTTAATTTTATCACTTCCTTACCATTTGTTTGTTTTTATCACTTACCCATCATTTGTTTTTATCACTTCCCTAGCATTTGTTTGTTTTTATCATTTCCCTAGCATTTGTTTATTTTTATCACTTACCTACCATTTCTTTATTTTTATCACTTCCTTACCATTTGTTTGTTTTTATCACTTCCCTACCACTTGTTTGTTTTTATCACCTCCCTACCATTTGTTTAATCACTTCGCTACCATTTGTTTATTTTTATCACTTCCCTAACATTTGTTTATTTTTATCAATTCCCTACCATTTGTTTGTTTCTATCCCTTTCCTTAGCATATTTCCTTCTTTCTTTGCCAACATTTCAAACTGCAAATTCTTTACTGTACTATAAAACATGCCTTGCGATCGTCATTTGTTTCCCGCATAGCTAGTCGACTGAAAATGGCGGCTTCGTTCAAACGTTTTGGTGAAGCTAACATTAGTGAAATAAAATTTTAGTAAAGGTATATCTCGTTACATCGATTCCACCAACAAGGAAAATAAACCTTAAAGTTTTGAGAGAGAGAGAGAGGGGGGAGAAATGTTAAAGAGATAGAGAAAGAGAGAAAGGTAGAGAGAGCTAGAGAGATTATATATACATATATAAAGTATAGGTAGAGATACAGAAAATAGAGAGATTAGATACACACACACATATATGGAGGCATAGATGCATAGACAGACAGAGACTGAGAGATATAGAGATAGAGAGAAATAAAGATAGCGATGGAGATATATAGAGAGATATAGAGAGCTAGAGGGATAGAAATATACAGATGGAGGGAGGGAGAAAGAGAGGGAGTGAGAGGAAAAAAAACATCTAGAACAATCTACTGTAGTCTACTGTGATAGGAATGAAAATTGTAACGTCTAATATTAAGACTTAAAAATAAATCATTCACACATTCTCTGGCGCGTGTACGTAGAACACATCAAAAACTATAAGTTAGGAAGGAACCTTGACACGCTATGAAAGCTAATCTCTGACACCCGTAGCAACGGACAGTGTTCTAGTAGCTTCAAGCCCCAAGTTCTGCGCACACTTGGATGGGCCGAACGTATAATGAAGTGGAAACACTCAGATGATGAATGGGAGACGAACTTCCAAACAAGAGGAACAGCAACACTTGTTCCTTGATGAATTAAGTGCTGCTATCTTTGTGGTGACCTCGGGGAAAAAAAAAATTAAGAAAAAATTATAACAAATGTTTTCAGAACGGGTGAGTCTACTGTCGCCGCAGTAATAATCATCCTGGATGATGTATAGTTTTAAATGTATGTAATAACAGTAGAAAGAGTCCATAATTCTACTTATTTTAAGTAGAGGAACTAATTATAATAACTGTAGAGAAATATCACTTCTGTTGACTTCATACAAAATTTTGCCCAATATTCTTTTGAGAAGATTAACTCCATACGTTGATGAAATTATTGGGGATCATCAGTGCGGTTTTAGACATAATAGATCGACTATTGATCGGATTTTTTGTGTTCGGCAGGTATTGGAGAAAAAATGGGAGTATAAGGGTCCAGTACATCAGTTATTCATAGATTTCAAAAAAGCATATGAGTTGGTTAAGAGAGAAGTTTTATATAATATTCTTATTGAACTTGGTATTTCCAATAAACGTACTTACTTACTGGCTTTTAACCCTGCGTTACTCATGTTATAAATATTCTCACATTTGCTCTGGTGGGGTTTCACAAACCCCATTTTAAATAGCTAATATATTTTTCCGCAAGTTTCAGAAATCAGATAAACGCAATTAAATATTCTATTCTTAGTTCTCTTAAACAATTTCTTAAGTGAACCCTTCTGGATGTGATTGAAAGGTATACAGATGCACAGAATACACACTAGCTCCATCTCTTAGATTTTCGTTGAAATATACGCACCGGGGTTTACCACACCCCACCTGAGTAATGCAGGGTTAAGGAACCCGAAAATTCATTGCCGCCCTCACATAAGCCCGCCATTGGAACCTATCCTGAGCAAGAATAATCCAGTCTCTATCATCATATCCCACCTCCCTCAAATTCATTTTAATATTATCTTCCCATCTACGTCTCGGCTCCTCAAAGGTATTTTTCCCTCCGGCCTCCCAACTAACATTCTATATGCATTTCTGGATTCGCCCATACGTGCTACATGCCCTGCCCATCTCAAACATGTGGTTTTAATGTTCCTAATTATGTCAGGTGAAGAATACAATGCGTGCAGTTCTGTGTTGTGTAACTTTCTCCATTCTCCTGTAACTTCATCCCTCTAAGCCCCAAATATTTTCCTAAGAACCTTATTCTCAAACACCCTTAACCTATGTTCCTCTCTCAAAGTGAGAGTCCAAGTTTCACAACCATAAAAAACAACCGGTAATATAACTGTTTTATAAATTCTAACTTTCAGGTTTTTTGACAACAGACTGGATGATAAAAGCTTCTCAACCGAATAATAACGGGCATATCCCACATTAATTCTGTGTTTAATTTCCTCCCGAGTATCATTTATATTTGTTACTGTTGCTCCGAGGTATATGAATTTTTCCACCTCTTCAAAGAATAAATTTCCAATTTTTATATTTCCACTTCGTACTATATTCTCGTCACGAGACATAATCATATACTTCGTCTTTTCGGGATTTACTACCAAACCTATTCCTTTAGTTGCTTCAAGTAAAATTCCCGAATTTTCCCTAATCATTCGTGGATTTTCTCCTAACATATTCAAGTCATCCGCATAGACAATCAGCTGATTTAACCCGTTCAATTCCAAACCCTCTCTGTTATCCTGGACTTTCCTAATGGCATACTCTAGAGCAAAGTTAAAAAGAAAAGTGATAGTGCATCTCCTTGCTTTAGCCCACAGTGAATTGAAAACACATTTCACAGAAACTGACCTATACGGACTCTGCTGTGCGTTTCACTGAGACACGTTTTAATTAATCGACCTAATTTCTTGGGAATACCAAATTAAATAAGAATATCATATAAAACTTCTCTCTTAACCGAGTCATATGCCTTTTTGAAATCTATGAATAACTGATGCACTGTATCCTTATACTCCCATTTTTTCTCCATTATCTGTCGAATAAAAAATATGTGATCAATAGTAGATCCATTATGCCTGAAACCGCTCTGATGATCCCCAATAATTTCATCTACATACGGAGTTAATCTCCTCAAAAGAATATTGGATAAAATTTTGTAGGACGTCAACAAAAGTGATATTCCTCGAAAGTCTTGTCCCCCTTCTTAAAGATAGGTACGATTATGGACTCCTTCCATTGCTCTGGTACAATTTCCTTTTCCCAAATAATTCCCAAGAAACTAGTTCGATTAATTAAAATGTGTCTCAGTAAAACTTACAGCAAAGTTCGTATTATTATGATATTATTAGGAGTATACATAAAAGTTCACTCTTGTTAGAGCTAATTGTCACTGGCAATCATTTCTGAATGATATTCCATTAAAACACAACGCTAACAAACTTATGTAATAATTCATGCCCACAATTAATTCTCTGTGACATTTCAAGAGATGGCCTAGTATAGTCTTAAACTGTCAACAGTGAAGAACAGGGATCTAGAAATTAATTATGCTGTTCAGGGATAATAAACTACTTTTAAAAACACACGACCGTAGTTTCTGCTTCACTGAAGTCCTGATCACCCACTATTCTTATAATTTGCATAATACTGGTTAATTATGTGCACATGTCGCGACATCCATATTTAATGGACTCTGAAGATTGCTAGAGTAAAAAGTAGTTGCACAGCTTCGGCAAAGAAATAGGTACAGGAAGACTCCAAACTGTAGCAATTGTACAAAAACCAGAACCTGTTATTATAACTAAGCAATGTAAGGTATTTATTTATTTACTTACTTACTTACTTATTTACTTATTTATTTACTTACTTACTTATTTACTTACTTACTTATTTACTTACTTATTTATTTACTTACTTATTTATTTACTTACTTATTTATTTACTTGCTTATTTATTTACTTACTTATTTATTTATTTACTTACTTACTTACTTACTTATTTACTTATTTACTTATTTATTTACTTACTTACTTATTTACTTACTTACTTATTTACTTACTTACTTATTTACTTACTTATTTATTTACTTATTTATTTACTTACTTACTTACTTATTTACTTATTTACTTACTTATTTACTTATTTACTTACTTACTTACTTATTTACTTATTTACTTACTTACTTATTTACTTATTTATTTACTTACTTATTTACTTACTTACTTACTTACTTATTTACTTATTTATTTACTTACTTACTTATTTACTTACTTACTTACTTATTTACTTACTTATTTATTTACTTACTTATTTACTTACTTACTTATTTACTTATTCATTTACTTTCTTACTTATTTACTTATTTATTTACTTTCTTACTTATTTACTTATTTATTTATTTATTTATTTATTTATTTATTTATTTATTTATTTATTTATTTATTTATTTATTTATTTATTTAACCTGGTAGAGATAAGGCCGTCAGGCCTTCTCTGCCCCTCTACCAGGAGATTACAACTATAATATGAACAATAAAATTACAGTTAATATTAAATTTACAATTAAAATTACAATAAAAATTAAAGTACGACAAGATTACCTGATTAATGAAACCTAGACATTTTATCATAAAAGTTAAGAACAATAGTAATATGCGTTACAAGAGCGGTATGTTGAAGTTTTCATGTTCGAGGAAAAGTTTGAAAAAGCGAAACGTAGTTGAGCTTTTTTAATTTCCGAGAATTGAAAGAAAACATACCGTTCGTGTATCGTACATTATTTTGTGCGAAGATCGTTTATTACATACCTGAAAGACGAATTTCTAATCAGGCCTAGTTGCAATGAAATCTCCATCTTGGTTTCTGTTCAATGACGGCAAGTTTAGAAAACAAAAATATCTATCTTCAACATTGTTGCTTTAAAATGTTTTCTGTGTTTACTATACTCCAGCACGCCGTGATATACGTCTGTCTTTTTTTTTTTCCCCCAGTCTATAAATGCGAACTTAAAACAAACGGCTTCGTTAATGTTACATGCATCACGAAATGCAGTAATTTTAGTGCAGTTGTAGAGTTTACTTAATTTTTGCAAATGTTTAAAAACAATAATAACAGTGCAATTTAGGTGCAATTGCAGTGGTAAGTTTCCAATTTATAATTATTACTATATTGAACGTCTCTAAAAATAATATGTTAAAAGCCTAAAGCAGTAAAATGAATATGTCACTTAAGCGGTAAGAAGAGAGAAATTGTTACGTGTGTTCGTTTGGGAATACTGAATGTGGAATTTTAGACTTACCGCGGGTTGGTTTTGTGTGGAAACCAAGCAAATACGCACGATCTCGCACAAAGAATATTTTTGTATTTACTGAATTACAAATTAAACCTACAATAACAAAATTCTATAATGATGAAATTACCGGATATTGAAATATTTTGTGATAGATTAAGGGAACTATTTACAAGAAACCATGTCTGAACGAGTCTCAATTACTGATCAAGTGCCTAATAAGTTTGCGTTTGAATTCAATTTTACTTCGACAGTCCCTGATGCTAGCAGGTAACGAATTCAAGAGTCTTGGCAGGGCTATTGTGAAAGAGGATGAGTATGAGGAGGTGCGATAGGATGGTATTGTTAGTATTGTTTCATGACGAGAGCGTGTGTTCAGATTGTGGTGGGAAGAAAGGTAAGTGAAGAGAGACGACAGGTACGAAGGAATAGAAGAGTTCAAGATTTCGAAGAGAAGGAGAAGTGAATGTAAATTTCTTTTCTATCTAGTTTAAGCCAACCTATTGTTTCCAGGGATGGGGTAATATGATCATATTTACGAACATTGCTTACAAAACGTACACACAAATTATGAGCACGTTGAAGTTTCGTTTTGTTGTCGCTGGAAAGGTCAGTATTTATGTAGATCGGTGAAAATAACGAAAAACACATTAAAAATGGAAATTTTGCTTTTAACTCTAAAAAATAAAATAATGTTTCACTTTTCTAGATCTGTGCTTATTTTAGCCCTATGACTATTTAAAGCTCCTCAGGACGAATTTAAAGGGACCGGAGCCTGCGTGGAGCTGCAGCCCTTTAAACTGACATTCAGCTGTCATTCTGACAGACTTTGTTCTCCATTCTGACTAATTTTACTTTTCGTTCAGTTCATATTTCGCGCTGTTATGTAGGAGAAAAATGTGTGTGGTAGACCTGTATAGGAAGGAAGGATATCGGATAATACATGCTGTATTTTGCAAATCAAGCTTCCAGGTATAACTCCCTGTAAAGTTGATTCGAATAATTTCGAGGGAAAAATCGTTCCGGGGCCGGGTATCCAACCCAGGACCAAAGTACGTTTAACCAAAGGTCCCGGGTTCGATACCGGAACGATTTTTCCCTCGAAATTATTTATGCTGTACTTTGATACTCGTTTTCTCGATTTTCCAATTTTCAACATTTTGTAACATTCAAAGTGCTCTAAAATGAACGCAGTTCTTTTGCAATATCAATGAAATTTTGCACAGAAACCCACAAAAGCATGTGAAGTAAACTGACACATGTGTTTTCTTCTGCTATTGAAAGTATTCAGATCACCATGTGTTATAGTACCGGCTGTTCTGTATGGTTGTGAAACTTGGACTCTCACTTTGAGACAGGGACAGAGGCTAAGGGTGTTTGAGAATAGGATGCTTAGAAAAATATTTGGGGCTAGGAGGGATGAATTTACAGGAGAATGGAGAAAGCTGCAACACAGAACTGCACGCATTGTATTCTTCACCTGACAAAATTAGGAACATTAAATCCAGACGGGGTAGCAAGTGTGGGTGAATCCAGAAATGCATATAATGTTACTTGCCAGATAAGGGGGAAAAAAAAAAACCTTTAGAGAGGCCGGAACGTAAATGGGAGGATAATATTGAAATGGATTTGAAGGATGTGGGATATAATGGTAGGAAATGGATTAATCTTGCTCAGGAATGGGGACCGATGGCGAGCTTATGTGAGGGCGGGAATGAACTTCCATGTTCTCTAAACACCATGTAAAAAATTCAGGCTATTTCTACTTTATATCTAAAAATGAAGTCACTCGAAATCCGGTTTGAATATTAGCTTCATAATTCTGCATTGAAATAGACTTTGAATATTACATTAAAAATTTTGTACATAGGCCTAATTAATATCAATTTTTGGAAGTTTAAAGTAGGTAATATTTTGTTTAAAAAACACTAATTTCGAATTAGCTATACACAAAATTTCGCGAGTTTAAACTTACGATATTTTAATCTGGAAGGGCTTGAAAAATAAAATGTTTGCTTTTATCAGTTGAAAATGTGTATCTCGCGAATGCGTGATTTTCGAAAAATATATATCTCTATTATTAAAAATGAAGATTCGCTATTCTAATGTGTACTGTATTGCCAGGAACGAAACTGAGCTACATTGAATGGAAGTCAGCTCTATACTAATGGTCTAACCTTGTCGTTTCTTCAACCTGTGATATTTCCACGTTTGATCCAGGAGGAATGTAACCATTACATTTTCTTCGTCAGTAAAATTCGATTGATTAAAGTGAAAAGTCGACTGAATTTACCCAAGAGAAACCTGTTTTCTGGAGAACACTCTGTATAACGGGCAAAATATTACACAGTGCACTTGCGGCACTATAAGGAAGTAGAACTATATTCTGGCTCTTGTTAGTTACTTTAGAGTTTTATTTGCTATGCTGATGAGACATAAACTACCTAGAATACAATCAATCAATCAATCAAACTCCTGTATCTCCTCATGAGGAGCATAAGGCATTCACAAAGTGCCTCCATCGGACCCTATTTGTAGCCAATTTCTTCACTTCGCTCCATGTTTTCCCCTCTCTAGCAATTTCCTCCAAAACTGTTCTCTTCATGTATTTTTTGGCCTTCCTCTTGTTCTACTACCCTGGGGGTTCCAATCCAAAGCCATTCTTTCTACTGCTCCATCTTCTTTCCTGATTGTGTGCCCTATCCAATTCCACTTTCGTCTTTTAATTTATATTGTGATTCCTTTCTGATTTGTTATCTTCCATAGTTCTGAGTTTGTGATTATATCTGGTCATCTAATTTTTAAAATTCTTCGTAAACATCTATTAACAAATGTTTGCAGTTTATTTTGTATAATTTTACTTGCTTTCCATGTCTCACAGCCATATAATAAGACTGATTTCACATTACTGTTGAAGATTTTAATTTTTGTAGATCTAGATATAATATAAGATTTACATATTGGGTCAACTGGACATTTGCATTTTTATTTGGTTTTTTTACATTCTCAAAGGCTCCACCATCCTTGTCAATTATGCTACCCAAATATTTAAATTCTTGAACAGTATCAATGGTATTATTAATTTTTTTTTATTTAAATTCAAATATACAGAATAAAGAAATAAAATTACAAAACAAACAAAGAGCAATACAAATAAAATAATACAAGCAATATAAAAAGAAGATACAGTAGTATTAACAAAATTTGAGACCGAATGAGCAGCGCTCGTGCTCGGTCGCAGTTCAGATATAATATTAAAATAAAAAATAATAATATAAATAAATAAGTAAAATAAAATAGGAACTAAAATATAATTACAGCGGCAATGGAATTATATAATATAATATTAACACTAGAGAAGAATAATATCGCACGTGAAAAGTAGGACTAATATATATTTCAAAATTATAGAATACAAATATAATATAGGTTGATTAATTCATACACATAGGCTATAAATTTATTTTATCAAATTGAAGATATTAACACGTTTCTAATTTTCTTGTTATATGTTAGTGGGTTACATATTAGAAGTTCTGGGTGTAATTTAGTAAAATCATTGTACAACCGAGGGCCAAAATTTATGCTATGCTTTAGACCAGCAGATGTGAGACATTTAGGTTCTACTAATGTTGAATTAATATTTCGTCTTATTATAACTTTATCTGTCTTTTTACTATTTAATATCATTTCTTTAGTTTTCTTTACGTTTATTTTCATATGAGCCCCTTTCATTACTTCTAATAAAGTATTAACTTTATTATGCATGTCACCAAAACTATGGGAGAGCAAACAGATATCGGCGAAAACCTAGAATACAATATAGGCTAATTAGTACGACACATTCGCGTCTAAAATGTGTAAGCTTAATTAAGTAGTCCTGTTCACCCCTGACTTGCAATGTGTTTAGACAGGTGAGCAGTCTGATTGGTATTGAGAAAGACAGTTCTTATGGTCAACGTTCATAGTGGTAATGCCAGAGACCATATGTCGTACTGAAATGGGGAGTCGGAGTAAACAGTCCTGGATTCTATTCCAAGAAGTAATTGTATTTCCATGGAACACGGGCTGTCGGAAATTAAATGCATACGTTAATAGATAAATGTAATATAAAACTGCATGAAGGATGGGGACATGCTGTTATGTTTGAGCATCTGCTTGGAAAGGTAAAAATAGACAGAGGAAGCTTGGAGAGTGCTGGTTGCTATGACCACGACAGAAGACGGTGAGGGAAGTAGGAGTGGAAATAAAGGACAGCAGAACACAAGAGGAAGAGAAAGAATAGATAAGAAGGGAAAAGACAAAGGAGAGGAGGAGAAAACGATGGATAAAATATGAGAGGAGAAAGGTGAAACAGAGAAGAAATGAGAGAGAAAAAATGAGAAGATAAGAGAGAGACGAAGAAGAGGAGGAGAAAGAAGAAGAGAGAAAGGAAGGTGATAAGATAGACGAAGAAATAAGGAGAACAGAAGAAAGTGAAACGAGAACAGAAGGATCGGAAGGATGAGTACAAAGAAAGAAAGACAAGCGAAGAGTTTGATGAAGACGAAGAAATGGCGCAGAGGAGGGTGATAACGAAGAAGAAAAGGAGAAAGGGGGAAAGACGAAGACGAAGAAGAAGAGAAGAATATTTAAAGAAGATAATGAAGGCGAAGAAGAAAAGGAGAAGAGGAGAAAAACGGAGGGGATGATGAAGATGAAGAAGAAAAGGAGAAGAGGAGAAAAACGGAGGGGAAAATGAAGGTGAAGGAGAAAAGAGAAGAGGAGAAGAGCAGATAGAAGAAGAGGATGATGAAAAAGAAAAGGAGAAGAGGAGAAAGACGGAGGGGAAGATGAAGACGAAGAAGAAAAAGAGAAGAGCAGATAGAAGAAGAGGATGATGAAGACGAAGAAGAAAAGGAGAAGAGGAGAAAGACGGAGGGGAAGATGAAGAAGAAAAGGAGAAGTTTACAAAGACTAAGAGGCTGATGAAAACGAAGAAAGGTGGAGGAGGAGAAAGACAAAAGAGGGTATTTAAAACGAAGGAGAAAAGGAGAAGAGGATAAAGAAGACGAGGAACAAAAGTAGAATAGGCAAAAGGCGAAGAGGATGATGAAAAAGAAAAGGAGAAAAGGAGAAATACGGAGATGATGATGAAGACGAAGAAGCAAACGGGTAGAGGAAAAGATGAAGATGATAAAGAGAAAGAACAAAAGGACAAAGACGAATAGAAGTGGAAGACGAATTGGAAGAGAATGAAAGTGAAGAAAGAAATAATTATGACAGGAAGACAGACGGATACCAAAGAGGAAATAATAGAAGAGAATTGGAAAAGAAGGGAAGAAATAAGGAAGAATTAAATGAAGGAAAAAAATGTGATGGAGAAGAGAAGAAAGGGGAACGAGAACAAAAGAAAGTAGCAGATAAAGACAAGAAGGAGATAATAGGCAGTCGAAGGGAACAGGAGAAGAAAGGACAGGAACATGGAGTAGGAAGTACGAAAGAGAACAGAAAAGAGATATAGAAAAGCAAGGGAAGGAAAAGAAAGATAAGCAGGACAACGAATAAAATGGGATATGCAGAAGAAACATTACAATAAATGAGAAACTGAGAAAGGGGTAGAAAGTTGAGAACATGTCAGAGGAAAGAGAAAGAAAGAGGAAAAGGAAAGAAGAAAAAAGACGGAAGGGGTTAAAAGAAGAGAAGACGGAAAATGGAAAACAGAAGAAAGGGATATAGAAGAGGATGAGTGGATATACGAAGAGTAAACACAGGAATTCAATCGAAGAAATAAAAAAAAAAAAAACTAGGGATTGAGAAAACAGATTGAGAATCGTGTTTGGGCCATATTTGATCTGCCAACAAAAGAACTAAACTAATTTAACAGGATGAATAATGGGAAATACTAAAGTTCTGAAAGTTTCTGAGCTCAGAATCGAACACATATCTTTCCAATAAAAAATCTGTCTCCCAGCCAACTGACCTACTTCAACTCTCTTTCATGTTATAAATATCACTACTGCTGCCAACAATAGCAATCATCGCTACTCAGTTCTTATTTTCTTAGTAATTAACATCACAGTGCAGACACTACGTCACTGGAGTCCCACCATGTGCGTGTCTGGTATATATGAAGTGTTGACAGCTCGAGGTAGAAGACGATGGGCGAAGGAGGGATCAGAAATGCTGCCTTACTTAAATTCCACTTAAATGTCTATAATTTCTGTCTCTTGTGAATCATCAACTTCGTCCTTCAGATGTTTTTCTCCCATCGTCCTAAGCGCAGCTGTCCCTCGTCTTTGATTATAATAATTACCTCTCTTCATTTTCGTAGGGCCCAGTCGTAATTTCAATTTGGTTTGTTTAGTGATGTCCGTGTAGTAGATCAGAACAACTCAACAACCAGAAGTCTTTCCCTTGTAACATAATATCCCGAGCTCTATTCATCCGTAATTTTAGCCTAATTCCCAAGACCTCTTGACTTTTCAGTCTATATTTGAGTTACGTAAATCCTATCTTGTAGCTACTTAAGTTCTTGAATCCCACATACCTCAATAATGTTATGCCGAATCTCTGGCTTTCTTTGCTACTGATACATCCATTTCAGTTATCACGGATGTTGCATTTTTATTATTTTCAAACTCTATATATTGAGAATGAAATTACTTTTTTCAACTTTTATTTTTAGAATCAATTTACAAGATCAGTATCATTTTACAGAAGAACAGTTGTTGAATTAAAATGTATTATTATTGCAGAAAATAAAGAAAAGGTTCCGTCACGGATGTTACAAGATTTGTGAACTCACTTCACATCTTATTAACAAAAAGTGTAAAATTCAGGTCTCCGCCTCAAGCAAAAAGAGATTCATTCTCATAGTGTCCATGTGAAAGCTATGCAAATCTCATGGCATTCAATTAGTTCAAAAAAACATAACCGGTAAATATTTTACAGCTGTTTCTTCCGTGTCACGGATGTTACACACATTTTGTCACGGATGTTACAGATGAGTGTCCACAAATGCGGAGTAACGGTCAGCGTGTCTGGCTGCGAAACCAGGTGGCCCGGGTCCGAATCCCAGTCGGGGCAAGTTACCTGGTTGAGGGTTTTCAGGGGTTTTCCCTCAACCCAATACGAGCAAATGCTGGGTAACTTTCGGTGCTGAACCCCGGAGTCATTTCACCGGCATTATCACCTTCATATCATTCAGACGCTAAATAACCTAGATGTTGATACAGAGTCGTAAAATAACCCAATAAAATTAAAAAATATATACAGATGAGTTAATGCCCTTTATTTTTCCAGTTTCGAAACAACTGTGAACTTTCTAAGTCAAAATAATAATAATAATAATAATAATAATAATAATAATAATAATAATAATAATAATAATAATAATAATAATAGTTTATTTTAACTGGCAGAGTTAAGGCAATTCGGCCTTCTCTTCCACTCAACCAGTACTTACTTACTTACTTACTTACTTACTTACTTACTTACTTACTTACTGGCTTTTAAGGAACCCCGAGGTTCATTGCCGCCCTCACATAAGCCCGCCATTGGTTCCTATCTTGAGCAAGATTAATCCATTCTCTATCATCATATCCCACTTCCCTCAAATCCATTTTAATATTATCTTCCCATCTACGTCTCCCATTTAGGTCTTTTTCTCTCCGGCCTCCCAACTAACACTCTATATGCATTTCTGGATTCGCCCATACGTGCTACATGCCCTGCCCATCTCAAACGTCTTGATTTAATGTTCCTAATTATGTCAGGTGAAGAATACAATGCGTGCAGTTCTGCGTTGTGTAACTTTCTCAATTCTCCTGTAACTTCATCCCGCTTAGCCCCAAATATTTTCCTAAGCACCTTATTCTCAAACACCCTTAACCTATGTTCCTCTCTCAAAGTGAGAGTCCAAGTTTCACAACCATACAGAACAACCGGTAATATAATTGTTTTATAAATTCTAACTTTCAGATTTTTTGACAGCAGACTGGATGATAAAAGCTTCTCAACCGAATAATAACAGGCATTTCCCATATTTATTCTGTTTTTAATTTCCTCCCGAGTATCATATAGAAGAGTACAGGGGAAAAAAGGGGGGATCTCCACTTTCAGGCAAAATTCAGATTTCCATTCGCTTATATACTTCATATGAAGTGAATTCATTCTACACTTAGAAAAGGGGAAGAAAGTTCTTAGTTACAGAATAACTGCTGGATAAATTCTCCATATTATATTCGGAATGATAGAGTTTCACATTTTAAAATTGGTTTCCTGAGAATTGTTTAAAAGTGGACATCCCCCCTTTTTCCCCTGGACTCTATTTTATTATTTGTTACTGATGATACAAAATTATTACATTGCTATTAACAGAATACTCACTTGAACTGTAAGATTAATTGTTATTAACCTAAAGTACTAAAAATAAGAAAGATGAGAAAGATTTTTATGCTCATTCCAGCTCAATGACGAAGAATTTTTCCTGTGGCATATGACCTTTGTTTATTATAGTAATATGCATTATAACTTGTAATTTTCTTTCCGCATGGATAAAACAAAATATAAGACATGACTTGGATCCTGAGAAAGTTATCTTTTTTTTTTTTTCACCAAGAATTTATTTAAATTTTTATTTAAATTCAAATATACAGAATAAAGAAATACAATTACAAAAGAAACAAAGATAAATACAAATAAAATAATACAAGCAATATAAAAAGAAGATACAGTAGTATTAACAAAATTTGAGACCGAATGAGCAGCGCTCGTGCTCGGTCGCAGTTCAGATATAATATTAAAATAAAAAATAATAATAATAATAATATAAATAAATAAGTAAAATAAAATAGGAACTAAAATATAATTACAGCGGCAATGGAATTATATAATATAATATTAACACTAGAGAAGAGTAATATCGCACGTGAAAAGTAGGACTAATATATATTTCAAAATTATAGAATACAAATATAATATAGGTTGATTAATTCATACACATTGGGTATAAATTTATTTAATCAAATTGAAGATATTAACACGTTTCTAATTTTCTTGTTATATGTTAGTGGGTTACATGTTAGAAGTTCTGGGTGTAATTTAGTTAAAGCATTGTACAACCGAGGGCCAAAATTTATGCTATGCTTTAGACCAGCAGATGTGAGACATTTAGGTTCTACTAATGTTGAATTAATATTTCGTCTTGTGTCATAATTGTGTGTCTGTAATACAAACTTATTACGATTTTTATGATAAAATTTTAACAGCGTATACTTATAAATTTGTTCAATATTAAATACATTAAATTCAGAATAAATTAATTTAGTTGGATAATCGAAACGTTTCTTCAAACAAATTTTAATTATTCGTTTTTGTAGTAAATTTAACGGGCTAAGATTAATTTTAAATTATCTAAATTAAATTTGGCCATCGAGGGATATTAAGTTGGCAAAAACCAGAAACCATTGAAGCCGAATAACATCTCACTACTAAATAATAATTATTAATAATTATAAAACATTTGGGTTGCATTAAAAAGTATTGATTATTCAATCTATCTTAAGTAAGAAGCAATTAATTGCAATCAGTTTCGACCTGATATTTAGATAGATAATATCCTTATTTTTAACTGAAACCAAACTGTTGTAGAAGAAGAAGAAGAAGAAGAAGAAGAAGAAGAAGAAGATGATGATGATGATGGTGAACAACAACAACAACAAAAGATGTATATGATACTAAATATTTCGGCGTCGTGAAAGTTTTTTGTGTTTTTTAATTGTCAGTAGTAAGTTGTTTTCTCTCAAATCATTTATAATTCCGGGCCAGTGTTTGAAATTGGCAAAGATCGCGCCCTCTTTCTCATTCTTCTTGCTGACAGTCATTATCACTGTTCCGTCACTTCGACACTCGATAAACTCTCAGCAGAGAGAAAACTCGTTAAAGGAAACACAAATATCGGACTGAAGTCCATTAGACATTAGGGCGATCACTACCAAAAGCTAAATAACCATGCCCCGTCCTTCTGGGCGTTATAAAGGTCCATTTATCTTGCGCTGATGTGCGAATGTAGACAGGAACGAGTCCGATGTATTTGAGAGGCCGTAGCGCACTTCACGTGGTTCAGCAAGATATAAAGTGCGTGATTTATTGCACAACTCATATTCCTGTAACTGAGGCTGTTGTGGAATTAAAACCCTGCCGATACAACAGGTTCGTTCCAACAAGCGGTTCATGGATCAGTTCATGTACGGTTCCTGTACCATCTTATGCGCATGCGCTAGTTGAGCATCTGCTGTGGGATTTAAACTGGACTGGACGCTGTTGGAACGCTTTCGCGAATCATTATGTACTAAATCCAGAGATGCTATAACTGTGAGCATCTTTGCTAAGAACGGGATGCTTATTATTATCGTTTTGCAGCTAATTCTAATTGTAGAAAATAGAATTTCGATCATTTTCTATAAAAAGATGACAAAAAATATGGAAGGCAAGAATTCCGTTAATTCAATGTCGTGTACTGGGGGGCTCTCATCTAAAAATAGTTCTTTTTTATTATTAATGTATTTACGTCATTCATTATACTCTTAAACAAAGCTGCATGTTGAAATTGTAATTAACTATTTCAGTACCCAAATAGTTTCCATTCCCTTTCTTTTTGGCGAAAATTTAAATTAAATCTCTAGTTTTACTATTCGTCTGTACTGTCA
The DNA here is from genome assembly GCF_040183065.1 of Periplaneta americana. Taxonomy (NCBI): domain Eukaryota; kingdom Metazoa; phylum Arthropoda; class Insecta; order Blattodea; family Blattidae; genus Periplaneta; species Periplaneta americana. The sequence goes on along the minus strand of NC_091119.1, from coordinate 199,512,260 downwards.
CTTTTCATCTTTAACCTCAATGATGTGAACAGTCGATCATGTCTTTCTTCAGTATCCAGGAGACGTTGGTGAGCTTATGCGCATGCGCGTCTCGCGTACTCTTCCGTACATGCCTCAATCCGCGGACTATTTCTGACCGTTCCGAACCCGTGTCAAAAGCTTGTTGGAACGCCCGACTGCAGTACATGTTTCCGGTTCAGGACTGGTTCGGATTGTGTTGGAACGCTTTTTCTGTACTGCGCATGCTCACGATGGTTACGGACGGTTCCTGACTGCTGTTGGAACGAACCTAACGTTGACCTTACAACGAGGCCCGCTAAGAATGAACTGTGAGTTTTATAGAACTAGTTGTATGGAGGGACAACGACGCACCGGCAAAAAAACCCATTCAAGGTCTGTGTTCACACAAAAACTTGAATATCCTAAACAGATGAAACTCTTAATTATCTGAAATGACTGGACTGCCGGCCTGATGGCCTCCAGCTACGCTCAGCTCTGCTCCACACTCCACGGCATGTTGTGTCGTTTAGGTGTTCCAAGCATGGGTTGGAGATGTTATTTCTTTCACTCATTCTGTGCGCATTTGCTTCAGCCATTCATCATTCGTTTCATGTACTGCTTTCTGTTTCTTTCTTTGTTTGTCCTTAACTTACTCTGTTTTCCACTTCCTTCCTTCTCAAATTTCCATCTCATCTACACTCAATTCAGTAGCTGTTCTTCATTGATGCGTTTGGATCACCAAGTCACCAATCTATCCTTACTTACAAATGGCTTTTAAGGAACCCGGAGGTTCATTGCCGCCCTCACATAAGCCCGCCATCGGTCCCTATCCTGTGCAAGATTAATCCAGTCTCTATCATCATACCCCACCTCCCCCAAATCCATTTTAATATTATCCTCCCATCTACGTCTCGGCCTCCCTAAAGGTCTTTTTCCCTTCGTTCTCCCAACTAACACTCTATTCGCCCATACGTGCTACATGAAGTCACCTATCTATACTAATAATAAATCTGTAGCCGAAATTTTTCTGGTAATTTTCGATTTTCCAAAAATAATTGGTGCTAACATGTATAATTAACCATCCTGAAACAGAAAATCGCTTTTTTGAAATTTTTGTTTGTATGTCTGTCTGTCTGGATGTTTGTTACCTTTTCACGCAATAATGGCTGAACGGATTTAGATGAAAATTGGAATATAAATTAAGTTCGTTGTAACTTAGATTTTAGGCTATATGGCATTCAAAATACTTTATTTAAAAGAGGGGTTATAAGGGGGCCTGAATTAAATAAATCGAAATATTTCGCTAATTATTGATTTTTGTGAAAACTGTTACATAACAAAAGTTTCTTTAAAAATGATTTCCGATAAGTTTTATTCTATGCAAAATTTTGATAGGACTGATATTTAAGGATATACAAGACTTTTACAATAACAATACAGTACATTTTCACCTCCGCCTCAGTTTATAGCGTTGTTGTTCCTGCAGTAATTCCTATGTGCAAAATATAAAATTTTTCAGTAGGAAGAAAAAACACATTTATTCATTCCATGGCAATGGTACATAGGAGATCGTGCATTCTTACATTTTCGAAAGAAAGAAATATAATTACACATCACTATATATGCTGTATCACTATTTAAGTTATTTGAAGGGTTGAGAACCATAGTGGGCCAAGCGCCATTTACTGAAGACGTAGAAAACAAGAGTTAAAATTAAAGTATTACCATAATTCAATGGAAACATATAGCAAGTAATATTAAGTTTACACATTAAAACTAAATGATATATCAATCTTCATTAAACTATGGTTGCATGTAATAACAATTAAGAAACATGTTAAAGGAATTGTCATTGCACCAAATAAGTGTCTCTGGACCAAAATGACCGCATTGTAATTATTTAAATACAATTTAAATTAAGTAACATATTAAAGGACTAGCCGTACCCGTGCGCTCCGCTGCACCTGTTAGAAATAAATATAAAGTAATTACATAATTAAAATAGGACGTTTGATCCAGGGAACAACTTTTACAACAGCGCAACATAATCTGCTTCGCTCATTACCCAATTTTTTTTGCATTTCATTTATTGCATATATATTTTATGTATTTTAACACGATTCAATTGAGCATAGTTAAAATTTGAATTATAAAATAATGGATTGCTAAGCTAACGTACTATTACTGCATACTAAATCAATACACTCTCGTTGTTCGTTAATTCTCTGAGATTAAAATGAGTGTACATAAATATTATTTTGAGAAATACAGAAAACGAATGTACAAAATAGCCTATCAAATTTTCTGTGCATAAGAAGCTATTTTAATCTTACCTGTCCTCGATTTACTCAGACGTTACTGTAATAACATTATAGCATTATGTCCATCTAGAAAAACTACGCTTTCCAATGGTGAAATAATAATTAATTATACAAATCAGTTAATTTAGCTTCTGATATTACTTCATACAAACACAGAAACATTCTCTGTAGGCTATGTTTAATAGCTTTCGATTGTTGATGTCCAAGGCCCCTGTTTCGATTGTTGCTGTCCAAGGCCCCTTATAGACGAAGTCATTTGTTCTTAATTCATTGCACCGTCTTAGATGGCGTTATTTTAATTTTAAAACTCATTTATCTCATTAAATATCAGTCCTATCAAACTTTTATAAAGAATAAAACTTATCGGAAATCATTTTTAAAGTAACTTTTGTTATGTAACATTTTTCACAAAAATCAATAATAAGCGAGATATTTCGATTTATTTAATTCAGGCCCCCTTATAACCCTCCTTTTAAATAAAGTATTTTGAATGCCATATAGCGTACAATCTAAGTTACAACGAACTTAATTTATATTCCAATTTTCATATAAATCGGTTCAGCCATTATCGCGTGAAAAGGTAACAAACATACAGACAGACATACAAACAAAAATTTCAAAAATGAGATTTTCGGTTTCAGGGTGGTTAATTATATATGTGAGGACCAATTATTTTTGGAAAATCGAAAATTACCAGAAAAATTTCGGCTACAGATTTATTATTAGTATAGATTTATTCTTCTGTCAAACACGAATGGACACATGGACAATGTGCGGCTTCGGGAATTTCGTACCACGATATTATTTATCTAGTATATTCTTTGAAGTGTCCCAAGCCCACACCTAAACTCATAAAGTATCGTGACTTGAAACGTATTGATGAAACCCAACTACTTGAAGACGCAATAAAGATTCCCTGGGACTCAATATGGACCTTACATACTGTTGACGAGAAACTTGTTAAACTAAATGAGTATATTATAAATTTATATGACAAGCATGCTCCTATCAAATCTAAACGCGTAAAAAGAACACCAGCACCATGGATGACTGCTGACATACGTAGTATGATTACGGACAGAAACACTGCATACAAAACGTTTAAACATGACAAGACAGAAATCTCTTATAATTATTATAAACTCTTACGTAACAGAACTACTCAAGCCATTAGAAACGCAAAACTGAGACATTTTCATAACATCTTGAAGGGGGGAGCTGACCCTTCCAAACTGTGGAGAAACTTACGGACAATTGGCTTAGGAAATCCCAGGACTCAGGTAGACAGTGTGCCAGTTTCTCTTGACGAACTAAATGACCATTTTGCAACGGTACAGTCAATAACCTTGGATACGGTCGACAAACAGCAGACAGTTAACGAATTACAAATGACTCCAATTCCGGATAGAGAAATATTTTTCTTCACTTATGTTACAGAAACTGAAGTGAGAGCGGCAATAAAACGTATTACTTCTAAAGCTGAAGGTGTGGATAATATTAGTATAATATTATTGAAGAAAATATTGGACATAATACTGCCGACATTAACACATATATTCAACGCCTCACTCATAACTTCTACCTACCCGAACCTCTGGAAGAAAGCCTTTATCCGTCCGATCCCTAAAATTAAAACCCCATTATGTGCAAATGATTTCCGTCCAATTAGTATCCTACCTGCCCTATCAAAAGCTCTGGAACGTATTGTTCACAAACAACTAATGAACTATCTAACCGAACATGCCTTACTGGACGAATACCAATCCGGGTTCAGAAATGGACATAGTACGACTACAGCACTACTAAAAGTGAATGAGGATATACGTGAAGCCACAGATGAACGTAAATTAACATTACTGACATTACTTGACTTCAGTAAGGCATTTGATACAGTTGACACGGACCTTCTATTATGTAAATTAAGACTTCTGCATCTTTCTGAAAGTTCTGTTACTTGGTTTGAATCCTACCTTCGCGAACGTCAACAATGTGTCATTGCATGCGATTATTCTTCAAGATGGTGTGTCGTGAAATCTGGAATTCAACAAGGATCAGTTCTCGGACCTTTACTCTTCATGATTTATATTAATGACGTGACTAAAATGATAAAACACTGCAAATACCATATGTATGCTGACGACTTGCAAATTTATTTGCATTTCCACCCTGATGAGACTAGTGACGCAGTAAATAAAATAAACGAAGACTTAAATTCGATTTCACTGTGGTCACACAAATTTGGATTAAGGTTAAATCCAGAGAAATCGCAAGCAATCGTAATGGGACATAATCGTCTACGAAGTACTCTTGATAGTGGTACTATACCACATATAACATTGAATGGGATTATTGTTAAATACAGTGAAACAGTTAAAAATCTTGGCATTTTTATGGATAGCGATCTAAATTGGAACACCCAAGTAACACACACTTGCAAAAAAATATTTTCTCAACTTCACTCTTTGTTTCATATGAAAGAATTTCTACCACTTAGTCTAAAAAAGAATCTTATTCAGACGCTTGTAATGCCCCATTTTGATTATTGCGATTCCTTACTAACTAATGTAAGTTCACTCTTAGCTGAGAGACTACAACGTGTTCATAATGTGTGCATACGATTCATCTGCAATACTCGTAAATTTGACCATATAACACCTTCCCTCCAGTTACTTTCATGGGTGCGTCTGAAGGAACGAAGAACAATACATTCACTGTCTCTTCTATTTAGAATCATGCATACTTCTACTCCGAATTATCTCTTATCGCGCTTTCAATTTCTTACAACTCTTCGAAACCGACATCAAGCACTTCTTTCTATCCCTCATCATAGAACGTCTCTATACTCATCCTCGTACACTGTAGAAATACCTCGTCTCTGGAATTCGCTACCTAATGATGTCAGGGACTGCCGGAGTTTATCACAATTCAAAATTAAATTGGAAAATTTTGTCTTGTTTAATGCTTTTTAGATATTGCTAGAAGTGTCGATTTGTGTTTTTTTTACTCCAGATTAAAATCGCAAGTTTCTTGTTTATGTTAGTTAATTAGGATACAATTAATTATACTTAATCACTCATTTAAAGTTTGTGTGACTGCAACATGTGTATATTTTTGTGTGACTTTACTTCGTTTATAGTGTTTTTTTTTTTCCTTTTTATTTCTGTTATTGTATTTGTATTCCTGGTGTTGTGGAAGAGAAGGCCTGATGGCCTTAACTACACCAGAATAAATAAATAAATAAATAAATAAATAAATAAATAAATAAATAAATGTTCCCTGGGTCAAACGTCCTATTTTAACTATGTAATTACTTCATATTTATTTCTAACAGGTGCAGCGGAGCGCACGGGTACGGCTAGTATTGAATATATTTTTAATATTATTCGGTTCACTCAGAAGTTCGTGGCGTTTCTTCGCTGCGATGAAAGTTTTTATTTGAGATCAATAGAAGTCAGAAAGTAATCAGTACTACAGTACATTCTCCTTAAGGGAAACACTGGAATTTTACATGAAGCAAGTAAGTACAGTAGATTGGTTTTTTAAGTAATTGATTAACTAGCGGAACTTACTCGTTTAATTATGTAAGTCTGTGCGGCTTACAGCTGTTTCGGTGCTTCATCACACCATCCTCAGAGCCTACTAGATCTCGGCGTCATCTTTAACTTCTCTGCCTGTTGTGTGGGTGCGTTTGATTGTTGAAAAGTGTTGAAAAGTGGAGTCAAATAGTGTGTGTGTACTGAAATTGATCTGTGTGTTGAGAATTTGGTCAGGGTGTGTTTTAGTGTGTTTGTATATTTCATATTGTTCTAGTGTGTTGAGTTTTTGGTTCTTGGGTTGTATGTGCAGGATTTCCATGTCCGCATTTATGTTATTGTATGTGTGGATAGCATTGGTTATGTGATCGGCGTATGTAGATGTATTGTGTCCTCTGGTTATTGCTTTAATGTGTTCTCTGTAGCGTGTTTGGAATGATCTGCCTGTCTGTCCTATGTAGAACTTATCGCAACTATTGCATGTGAGTTTGTATACCCCTGTGTGGTCGTATTTATTTGTTTGTGTTTTTTGTGTGTTGAGATGTCTTTGTAATGTGTTTTCTGTTCTGTATGCTATGTTGTATTTCTGCTTTCTGAATGAAGATGCGATCTTATGTGTGCTTTTGTTTTCGTATGTTAGTGTGATGTATTTCTTGTGTTCTTGTGTTTGTGTTGTGTTTTGCGTGTTTTTGTGTTTTTGAGTTTTTGTTTTGTCTTCCTTATGATGTTGTCTATTATGTTTGGGTTGTAACCATTTTCTTGTGCTATGCATTTGATTGTGTTCACTTCTTCATTGTAGTGTTGTTGGTTCATGGGTATGTTGAGTAATCTGTGTACCATTGTCCTGAATGCAGCATGTTTGTGTTGTGTGGGGTGGTTAGATGTGTTGTGTATGTGTGTGGTGGTGGTGGTTGGTTTTCTGTATATTTTCAAGGTGTGTTTGTTGTCAACTTTTGTTATGGTGATGTCTAGGAAATTTATGGAGTTATTGCTTTCAAGTTCCAGTGTGTATTGGAGTTTTGGGTATATTTTGTTTATGTATTGGTGTAGTTTATGTATTTGTCTTTTGTTTCCTTTGTATAGTATGAGTATGTCGTCTACGTATCTGTGCCAATATATTATGTTGTCTGCGTATTTGTTGTGTTCATTTTTTTTTTTTTCGGAATTTATTTCCAAACCCAAGTATGTGATTATGTCTCGTGACCAGAACATTAGTGCGAAATAGAAACAGAATGCCACGCAATATATTGTCTAGATTACTTAAAAATTACACCTCATCAGGCACAAGAAACCAAAGAAGATCATTGAAGAGATTCCTCGACATCTGCTTTGAGATCCAAACAGATCAACACTGGCCTAACTCCCTGAAAGCTACATGATGGTGATAGTATATTTAATTGTCTAATACAGTGGTTATCAGCACAGCGCACCCTCGGGCTAGCGTATCTTACTCGCAAATAAGACATTGCACTATACAGAGTATTTCAAAAATACGGGGCATAATTTCAGGTATGTATTTCCCACATGGAGACAATCAAAATAGTTCATTACAACATGTGTCCGGAAATGCTTCATTTCCGAGTTATGGCCTTCACAACATTGAAATTCACCGGAACGTTTTTCTTTCCGCAGGTCGTTGTCATTACAGAAGATGTTCAAAATGTCCACCTCCTGCTTGAATACAGACCTCACATCGATGTCTCATTGACCTGCGAACACGATCCCAAACTCCAGGAGTATTGGGTATGTCCTCAGAACATGCCACAATTCGATTCCGAAGGGATTCCAAATCAGGCACCGGAGACGAATAAACCAATGATTTTAAATGGCCCCACAAGTAGAAATCGAGAGGGTTCAGATCAGGTGAGCGTGGAGGCCAAGCAATTGGGCCACCTCTACCTATCCATCGATCAGGAAACCTTCGATCCAAGTACCGGCGAGCCGTACGACTGAAGTGTGCAGGAGCGCCATCATGCAAGAAGTGAATGTGTTGACGATTGATCAGTGGAGTGTCTTCTAAAACATGAGGTATGGTTCCAGTGAATTTCAATGTTGTGAAGGTCATAACTCGGAAATAAAGCATTTCCGGACACATGTTGTAATGAACTATTTTGATTGTCTACATGTGGGAAATGCATACCTGAAATTATGCCCCGTATTTTTTAAACACTTTGTATAGCAGGCCTGCACAAGGTTTGCGCTCTCCGAGCCGGCTCACAGCTCATGAGCAGAATGCAGATATTAGCTGCGCTCTGTATAAGGGTGGACTGGAAGAAGGGGTGATCTCGTACAAAATATACACAAAAGGAAGTACTATTACGAGTGTTTATGAAATGAATTCCCTTTCAGTGTTTGCAAAAGTATCTTGGTCTATTATTAATTAATAAAGAAATATTTATTTTACAGAAATAATAGAAATTCTATAGCTACTTAAATGTACAATATCATTTTGTTATATTTTTATTTATCAGTATATCAAAACGAGGTTTTATGCTGTTGGCAGCTGAAAGGAACAGTAGCCTACTGATCGTAATGACATCAGTTGCAGATGTTCGATGTCTGCCTTTATTAAAGTTGATTATAGAAAACAGTTGCTCACAAATATAAATGTTGAGCCAAACATAGCAATCATTTTCACAGCCAGCCTGTGTAGTCGTGGATATTATTGCTAATGTTTAGTCTTGTAAAACTCAACCAGGCTAGTAATATTATTCAAACGATCTTTAGCCCTTAGGTCACATTGAAGATCAATAAGTTCGAGCTGTAAATCGTTAAATGTTAAATGTTATGTTCCGTCTTTTAGATTCCTCCATACTGTACTGTAGCAGTAGGTAAGCAACGTGAAACAGTTACTGAGAATAGGCCTACACACTGCACTCCACTAGATAACTGAGTGGTCGTTTTCCTCTCCTCTACCCAAATCAAGTCTATGGCATTCTGACGTATCTTCCTCTCCGTTTCGGCGAGCGGTAAACACAGCTCTCCCGCATCCATGGCTCCTGGCGGGTATGCTTCCTCCCTCTCCCTTCTGCACGACGGTGCATATTCAGATACACTTCTTACCCGTTGCCCATTTCAGCGAGTGCTGACAACCACTGGTATAATGCTTTTAATCAAGATATTTAAGAAAATAACTTTACTAAATTGAAATTAGAAGGTAATTTAAGTCAAGACATTCCAGTAGGAGGAGGAGTAAGACAAGGTGAATCGCTGATCCCACTGCTTTTAATGTAGTAATGAATGGAACAATAAAAAGCATTAAAGATAAAAAAAGAATATGAAATAGGCAGAAAATAAATAAATATTATTTGTTATGCAGATGAACCAGTCCTTATTGCTGGCAGTGAAGACAACCTACAAAAACTACTCTATCAATTCATGTTGAGTTGCCATAAACATAACATTAAAATATCAGTTGGTAAAACAAAGACTATAACTGTCAGCAAAGAACCTACGAGTATTCGCTGTAAACTGGAATTGCAAGGAAAGATCATAGAACAAGTGATGACATTCAATTATCAAGGAACAGAAATAACAACTAGTAACGGTGCTCTTCAATATGAGGTACAGCTACAAGTCCATAAAGCTGCAAGAATCTCTGGATGCCTGAAAGACTCAATTGGGCCGTATTCATAGACGTTCTTAGCGCGGGCTTCCGGTGGATGATCAGCGAACTAACGTTTTTCGTATTCATAAACCAGTGTCTGATATATGGCATATGATATGATATGATATATATGATATGATATATATGATATGATATGATATATATATATATGATATGATATGATATGATATGATATGATATGATATGATATGATATGATATGATATGATATGATATGATATTATATGATATATGATATGATATGATATAATATGATATGATATGATATGATATGATATGATATGATATGATATGATATATATGATATGATATATGATATATATGATATGATATATATGATATGATATGATATATATGATATAATATATATGATATGATATGATATATATGATATGATATGATTGATATGATATGATATGATATGATATGATATGATATGATATGATATGATATGATATGATATGATATGATATATGATATGATATATGATATGATATAATATGATATGATATATATGATATGATATGATATGATATGATATGATATGATATATGATATGATATGATATGATATGATATGATATGATATATATGATATGATATATATGATATATATGATATGATATGATATGATATATGATATGATATGATATGATATGATATGATATGATATAATATGATATGATATGATATGATATGATATGATATGATATGATATGATATGATATGATATGATATGATATGATATGATATACATGATATGATATACATGATATTATATGATATATGATACATGATATGATATGATATATGACATATGATATGATATATCATATGATATGGTATGATATGATATATGGTATGATATGATGTATGATATATAATATGATGTATGATATATAATATGATAGATGATATATGATATATGATATGATATATGATGTGATATATGATATGATATGACATATGATATGATATATTATATATGATATTATATGATATATGGTATGATATGATATATGACATGATATGATATGAATGATATATGATATGATATATATGATGTGATATATGATACGATACGAGACGATGTGATATGATATGATTATTTATTTATGTATTTTTATGGTTATTTTACGACGCTTTATCAACAGCTTAGGTTATTTAGCGTCTGAATGAGGTGAAGGTGATAATGCCGGTGAAATGAGTCCGGGGTCCAGCACCGAAAGTTACCTAGCATTTGCTCTTCTTGAGTTGAGGGAAAACCCCGGAAAAAACCTCAACCAGGTAACTTTCCCCGACCGGGAATCGAACCCGGGCCACCTGGTTTCGCGGCCAGACGCGCTGACCGTTACTCCACAGGTGTGGACTTATTTATTTATTATTTTGCCAATAATCGTAATATAAAATATAAAATATGATATATATGATATGATGATATGATATACGATATAAGTCCACACCTGTGGAATAACGGTTAGCACGTCTAGCCGCGAAACCAGGTGGCCCGGGTTCGATTCCCGATCGGGGCAAGTTACCTGGTTGAGGTTTTTTCCGGGGTTTTCCCTCAACCCAATATGAGCAAATGCTGGGTAACTTTCGGTGTTGGACCCCGGAATCATTTCACCGGCATTATCACCTTCATTTCATTCAGACGCTAAATAACCTAAGCTGTTGATAAAACGTCGTAAAATAACCTACTAAAATAAAAAAATATACGATATACGATATATGATATGATGTGAAGAGTCCACTGCAAGAATGATGGATGTCATTTGGAATACATTTTGCAGGAGAAGCAATTGAAAGTTTGAAATGCTTAGCGCTCAAAGCTTAACTGTGATTTTCCGATCATTACTGGACAATGACTATCAGTGTTAATGCCATATAACTCTCTATGCACATTCTATATGTCTTAAGCTATGCATTGACAGTCTTGGTTCATTTTCGACAAGAAAGTGACATCCATCATTCTTGCAGTGGATTCTTCATATATTATATTATATGTAATGATACAAAATATGATATATGTACAATATATGATATGAGGTGCACTCGTTATGAATGACTGATTGGCCGGGATCCGACGGAATAAGCGCCGTCTTAAATCACAAATGATTTAAATGATTTACGCATATCATATATATATATATATATATATATATATATATATATATATATATTATTTTATGCTCGACCATGCCGAAATGTAGTAATTATACACCTGGTAGCAGACCTTTAATGCATGTCATTAAAGTACACCTACTCATTAAAGGTCAGGTCTTTCAGCCAATGACGACTCAGGTTACAACTGTTCAGCCAATGACAGGTCAGCTTTCTACCGTTATAAAACCGCAAGTATCGATTATTCTCGGATATGCAGTCGAAAGAGAATTAGCGAAAAGTCACAGAGGCTGGAAATCCAATACTGTCGCAGAAGGTTATGTTCTGTTACTATAATAATTAGCGTTAATTGTAAATAATATTCAAATAAATTCAATTTGTCATCTCATTTTTCAATGTCTAATTTAATTTCAATGTTATCTCTGTAGGTTCTTATGGCCTAGCAAGGTCAATGTGAACATCTGTTCCTCGGAAAAAATCAATACTTTCGCGTCTGCGCACATCTCACAACATACGGGACATTGGTCAAGGTCAGACACAAAGAAAATTAATCATATCAAGTTAGAAATATGGACAAGCATAAAAAGTAGTATGAAACTCGCCTATAATGGTAATTAAGAAGCTCGTATGAAAATTATGAAACGAGCGCAAGCGAGTTTCATAAATATCCATACTCGCTTCTTAATTACCTTCATTATAGGTTCGTTGCATAATGTACTATTAACGTACCAAAGTACATATGAAGTTTCCACCTCCGCACATATGTGGACATTGTCCTACGTTCATAGACATCTATGACGTAGTGCAGAGGGCAGGCCACTAGAGGGAACCCAAGAGGTGGAATTTAAACTGAGACGATTCGATCCGACATAGGGATGGGTATCCGATATGGCTTAGTGGATAAAGCATCAGTACGTAGAGCTGAAAACCCGGGTTCAAATCCCGGTGCCGGAGAGAATTTTTCTCCGTTACACTACTCTTTCATCGTACGACGACGCTGAATATCTGCATTTAAACTTCATATGTAGGCCTAACTTCGGTACATTAAAATAATATACACGGATGTTATTTAGTTAGATTTTAGAATTTAGAGTTCAGAGACGAACTGGATCTCGTTTTTCGATACAATCACGAAAATTATTCTCCTAAGAATATTTCCACCATAAAATATCTATTCATGACAAATGCTTAGAAAAGTAAACTCACAAATTTCAGGAGAATATCTCGCAACCCGACATAATTGATGCCAGGGTCGCGGCCCGGCGGTTGAGAAACACTGTTGTAGATCATCTTCTATTTCCGGTTTAATTTTTTCACGCTTTTAGAGAATCATTCTGTGCTGCCGAACATTGAAATCTTTCAAATCCGAGTTAGAAAATTATCTTATGACGAGTTGCCAAACTAACTTACTATTATGACAAGTGTTGTATTGCATGTTTCCAAGTATTCACATTTTTTTTAATGTTCTAGTGACATTTAACTTATTTTATAGTTTTGTTTTCATATCTCCTGATAATGATAAGTTATATCTATAATGTGATAACTTGAGCTATATATAATCATAATTTTCCTTACTGTGTGTACCTAAAAATATTGTATTCATTGTATGTTTGTACTTACTTACTTACTGGCTTTTAAGGAACCCGGAGGTTCATTGCCGCCCTCACATAAGCCCGCCATTGGTCCCTATCCTGAGCAAGATTAATCCAGTCTCTACCATCATATTCCACCTCCCTCAAATACATTTTAATATTATCTTCCCACCTACGCCTCAGCCTCCCCAAAGGTCTTTTTCACTACGGCCTCCCAACTAACACTCTATATGCATTTCTGGATTCGCCCATACGTGCTACATGTCCTGCCCATCTTAAACGTCTGGATTTTATGTTCCTAATTATGTCAGGTGAAGTATACAATGCATGCAGCTCTCCATTGTGTAACTTTCTCCATTCTCCTGTAACTTCATCCCTCTTAGCCCCAAATATTTTCCTAAGAACCTTATTCTCAAACACCCTTAATCTCTGTTCCTCTCGCAAAGTGAGAGTCCAAGTTTGTACTGCACTACTTTATTATTATTATTATTATTATTATTATTATTATTATTATTATTATTATTATTATCATTATTATTATTTACCATTATTATTATTATTATTATTATTATTATTTACCATTATTATTATTATTTACCATTAATATTATTATTTACCATTATTATTATTATTATTATTATTATTATTATTATTATTATTGTAAATACTTTTCTTATTTTTTATACTTTGTATGTCTCATTTATTTTGACCTGCTGTTTACATTTTATTATGCTTTCTCCTTTCTTTGTGTATGTTATATATTATGTCTGATTTCTACTTACTTGTTGTTTACATTTTATTATTATTATTATTATTATTATTATTATTATTATTATTATTATTATTATTATTATCTTATTCAGTTTTGTTTGTAAAATTGTAGTGTACTTTGTAAATTTGTAATGTTTTTTGTAACGTAGTTTTACTCCAGGTTGAGTGTTAGAGAAGGCCGTATGGCCTCAATACTGCCAGGTTAAATAAATCATTATTATTATTATTATTATTATTATTATTATTATTATCTTATTCAGTTTTGTTTGTAAAATTGTAGTGTACTTTGTAAATTTGTAATGTTTTTTGTAACGTAGTTTTACTCCAGGTTGAGTGTTAGAGAAGGCCGTATGGCCTCAATACTGCCAGGTTAAATAAATCATTATTATTATTATTATTATTATTATTATTATTATTATTATTATTGTTATCTTATTCAGTTTTGTTTGTAAAATTGTAGTGTACTTTGTAAATTTGTAATGTTTTTTGTAATGTAGTTTTACTCCAGGTTGAGTGTTAGAGAAGGCCGTATGGCCTCAATACTGCCAGGTTAAATAAATCATTATTATTATTATTATTATTATTATTATTATTATTATTATTATTATTATTATTATTAATATTTCTCGGATCTTTTCCCAACTGTACCTACCTTACTTCCTCTTGGTATTGGAATTTAGACAAATTACGATCTAACTGCATAGAGAAAAAAAATATGAACCCTGTATTAAACTACAAGCTACAGACAAAAGCCATTGCTGAATCCCCTCTTCCCGCGCTCCTGTTTTGTGTCCTATATGTAGGCCTATATTGGTAATTATATCACAAAGAAGAGTCGGCGATGTTGCTCTTAAATGGGGCAGCCCGGATAAGAAACAGCACGGAGGAACACGATGTGTCTAAGACAGAAAAACAAGTTCTATCGCAGGATGGACAGCACCAGAAATTCTCCACTTTCATCGTACAACATGATGCTGTAACCTCTTACACCCGTCCACTCACTTGCGTTGTACACAATTCACACCTGCCCTAGAAAAAAAATGTCTTCATAAACAGATCGGCCGCTTCGTGAAGACGAATGCTGGGCACTAACTTCGTGAGGCAATTATATCCATTGCGTGACGACTGACGTCCCGTCAAGTGAAAACGATTGGGAACAGGTGGCTATCAACTGGCACTCAGCAAGTGGCATATCTGTGAGACTACCAAGTTTTTTAGATTAACTCAAAAAGAATATTTTATCTGGAAAGCAACATCCTACAGTCAAAGTATTAAGTCGTTTTAGAAAACTTTCCCTTTCACTTCACTACAAAATTCTGTAGCAAGGACTGGCGGAATCAGCAATACTGTAGCATTGGCGGAATCAGCAATACTGTAGCATTGGCGGAATCACAAATACTATAGCATTGGTAAAATCAGAAATACTGTAGCATTAGTAGAATCAGCAATACTATAGTATTGGTGGAATCAGCAATACTGTAGCATTGGCGGAATCAGCAATACTGTACTGTGGCATTGGCGGAATTACAAATACTATAGTATTGGTATAATCAGCAATACTGTAGCATTAGTAGAATCAGCAATACTATAGCATTGGTGGAATCAGCAATACTGTACTGTGGCATTGGCGGAATGCATTGGCGGAATCAGCAATACTGTACTGTGGCATTGGCGGAATTACAAATACTATAGTATTGGTAGAATCAGCAATACTGTAGCATTAGTAGAATCAGCAATACTATAGCATTGGTGGAATCAGCAATACTGTACTGTGGCATTGGCGGAATGCATTGGCGCAATCAGCAATACTGTACTGTGGCATTGGCGGAATTACAAATACTATAGTATTGGTAGAATCAGCAATACTGCAGCATTAGTAGAATCAGCAATACTGTAGCATTGGTGGAATCAGCAATACTGTAGCATTACTAGAATCAACAATACTGTAGCATTGGTGGAATCAGCAATACTGTAGCATTAGTAGAATCAGCAATACTGTAGCATTAGTAGAATCAGCAATACTATAGCATTGGTGGAATCAGCAATACTGTACTGTGGCATTGGCGGAATCAGCAATACTGTACTGTGGCATTGGCGGAATTACAAATACTATAGTATTGGTAGAATCAGCAATACTGTAGCGTTAGTAGAATCAGCAATACTGTAGCATTGGTGGAATCAGCAATACTGTAGCATTGGAAGAATCAACAATACTGTAGCATTGGAAGAATCAACAATACTGTAGCATTGGTAGAATCAACAATACTGTAGCATTGGAAGAATCAGCAATACTGTACTGTGGCATTGGCGGAATTACAAATACTATAGTATTGGTAGAATCAGCAATACTGTAGCATTAGTAGAATCAGCAATACTGTAGCATTGGTGGAATCAGCAATACTGTAGTATTGGTAGAATCAGCAATACTGTAGCATTAGTAGAATCAGCAATACTGTAGCATTGGTAGAATCAACAATACTGTAGCATTGGAAGAATCAGCAATACCGTAGGATTGGTAGAATCAACAATACTGTAGGATTGGTGAAATCAGCAATATTGTAGCATCGGCGGAATCAGCAATACTGTAGAAAATTAATATTCAACTCATAATAGTTGGTATCAGATATTTATTTTTTTTTTGAGTGAAATAAGATGCAAGGTGGTGGTGGTGGTAGTAGTAGTAGTAGTAGTAGTAGTAGTAGTAGTAGTAGTAGTAGTAGTAGTCCACAGCTGTGGAGTAACGGTCAGCGCGTCTGGCCGCGAAACCAGGTGGCCCGGGTTCGAATCCCGGTCGGTGCAAGTTACCTGGTTGAAGTGTTTCCGGGGTTTTCCCTCAATCCAATAGGAGCAAATGCTGGGTAACTTTCGGTGCTGGACTCCGGACTCATTTCACCGGCATTATCACCTTCATATCATTCAGACGCTAAATAACTTAGATTTTGTTGCAGCGTCGTAAAATAATCCAACAAAATAAAAAATAAAAAAGTAGTAGTAACAGTAATGCCAGTTGTTAAACGATATAACAGTAATATTGATACTAAAAACAAAACTAATCTCCTTCCATCTGGTTTGTAATGAAGCAGTTTGTACGGTAGCCCAGTGTTGTCAAAGCAAGCGCATTTTTCTGACCTTGACGTCGTGCGCGGGCAGCAAGAGCTATGTATGGAAAGGGGAAGGGTGTGTATATGAATAAGTAACCTGTTGGATTAAGAAAACAGTGGTGCACAAACTTCAAACGGAACGTGAAATTTTATGTCGTTATTTTTAAATGGCTTCTTTCTGTTTAATATTATCTATATTGTCTATAAAACAAAAGTACTAACACTGATTTCTTAGTATTGCAGCACTTGTGTTTTAAATCTTAATAACATAATAGAGAGTTAAGAAGGAATATTCACTTAAATTCCATAGTAGTATAATATTATACTGTATTAAGTGAATGAAACACATCATTCATAAAGAAAGTGATATTCCAAAGAAAGAGATTGAGTATGACATGATAAGTTGAATTTATATTGATGGTATCTTTAGCCTTACAAAAGTAATCAATAAACTAATCAAAACAATATTACAGTACAAAGCAAAGTTACCTAGGTACTGTATCTCTTTTAAGTGTAACTAATATTACATAACAAAACTCTTATCCCATTATGCTTTTAAGGTGATATTGGTGAGCAACTTCCTATCATCAGAATATTGAATTATTTTCTCGAAATGTGCTAAAGCTATAGAGCTGACATTTCTACAACACATGGGCACGTATCTTTTGCTTATGATGTAACAGTAGTTGCTTTGTTAACTCATTTTCTTACAAACAATTTCCATGCTAATATTTTCAAAATTTTCAATACACTATCTTCAGTAATACGTAACTAATATACGGTATATTAGATTTACGAAAACATTCTGTAAGGCTACTAAATACATAGGCCTATACCTGAAAATTTCACTTTTCTATACGAAAAGTTGAGAAAATATTTATTTTGAATAAAAAAATCAAACTTGTGAAAAATGAACATTAAAATTAAAAACTTACATTCTTATAATGCACTTATACTTCTCAGGCAAATCTAAAAATTACCATGGATACAGTTTTAATAAGTTCTCTTCCCTTTATCCATTGAATCAGTGCTGGCCATCCCTGAATATAGCTCGACCAAGCGGCATATACCACCTCTTTCGTCTGTCTCTTTCCTTTCCGCTGTAAAGCGCTCAGGCTCTCCTGGGCTCTAAAGCGCGCGCTTGCTCCTGTGGCCATCAATTGACATGCCTGTGGTAGGCAATGTTGTTTCATTCGTTCTACGTAATTCTTTTTATTTATTATTGTACTCTTCTACTAAACTATTTTACTAATACGCAATTTTAAATACGTCAGTAAGTGCGCAATAGATGACATTGTTAGTGCTTGAAAGTCGGGTCTCTATTAAGGTATTCAAGCAGATTTGGTGATTAATTTAGAACGGCCGTGTGTGAAGAAAGTGTTATGAGAAACAAAGTAAATGACACATAATTAATGGTTAGCCCCTGGCCCGTTTCCAAAGCGACGGCTGAAAGCCACGAGAAATAATAACAGGGGCAATTCGCGTTCATAGCTAGCCTACTGAATGACAGAGTGACGGACTGACATACAGCGGAATGCGAGTCGCAGGTGTTAATTGTGCAATCGGAGGACGCTGGGAACAACTGTGGTTTCGCGGTTTCGGCGGTCCCACAGTCTTTCGCGAAGACAGCGGCTGCTATTTACACAACGCTGTGGACAGCTCCCAGGTTCTGCGTAACACATGTGATGCAGTGCGTAAAATTATCTTTTGTGTGTTTTATTTCTCATGTGTGTTATCACACAGGTGAGATTTTCGGTAACTATTTCATATATTATATATATATATATATATATATATATATAAACTTCAACGTGCTCATAATTTGTGTGTACGTTTTGTAAGCAATGTTCGTAAATATGATCATATTACCCCATCCCTGGAAGCAATAGGTTGGCTTAAACTAGATAAGAAAAGAAATTTACATTCACTTCTCTTTCTCTTCGAAATCTTGAACTCTTCTATTCCTTCGTACCTGTCATCTCGCTTCACTTACCTTTCTTCCCACCATAATCTGAACACACGCTCTCGTCATGAAACAATACTAACAATACCATCCCATCGCACCTCCTCATACTCATCTTCTTTCACAATAGCCCTGCCAAGACTCTGGAATTCGCTACCTGCTAGCATCAGGGACTGTCGAAATCAAATTGAATTCAAACGAAAACTTACTAGGCACTTGGTCAGTAATTGATTACTTGTAAATAGTTTCTTTAATCTATCACAAAATATTTCAATATTCAGTAATTTCATCACTATACAATTTTGTTATTCTAGATTTAATTTGTAATTCAGTAAATATAAAATATTCTTTGTTTCTCTATGATAAATTATCTAGCTTTAATTATTCAGGTAATCTTTTCGTACTTTGATTTTATTGTAATTGTAAATTTAATACTAATTGTAATATTGTTTGTAATTGTAATTGTAATTGTAAATTTAATACTAATTGTAATTTTATTGTTGATATTGTAGTTGGAATCTCCTGGTAGAGGGGCAGAGAAGGCCTGACGGCCTTATCTCTACCAGGTTAAATAAATAAATACTACTACTACTACTACTACTACTACTACTACTACTACTACTACTACTATATATATATTCACCAATGAAATGTAAGACTCAATTTAATTTCAATCTATCACAGTCATCTATGACTGCAATAGTAGTATTTTTATCGGTTTAAATGATCGATTCTGTTTTATTGATTCTGCTTCCTAATTTTATTTATTTATTTATTTTTATTTATTTATTTGGTGGTGTCAATAAAGACACATGTCATTACAAGTTCCAGGTCACGTGGACCCTTGCCTTAACAAGAATACTGCTTAGTATAACATGAGTACGTAAATGAAGTGTGACCATCTTCTCCATCAGAAACGGAGACTGGTAAGCTGGACATGTAGGTAAGCTTTCAGAGTCAATGATTTCTGCAGAAAAGTTAACATCACTTGATTGTTCACTGAATGCTATGTGTAATTATGGTTTAATGAGTGGATTAGGATGTGTTTGTAGTTTCTGAAGATAATTTTTACGTAAGTGGTGCACGTAGTCACTGAATAAAATGATTTCCAGGTCACTGTACAGTTGTGCGTTAGGAATGTAAAAATCAGCTCCTGTGATGGTTCTGCACACAGCTCTTTGGATGGCATCGAGTTTCTTGATGTGGCGGGGATGGGTTTGAGCCCAAATTTCTGACGCGTAGGACATATATGATCGTATAAGTGATGTGTACAGCAATAGTTTGGTTTTGAGGGGAATTAAGCTTTTAAGTATTGGATATAATGCTAAGAATCTTTGCAAAGCTCTGTCTCGTATTAACTGTATATCCTAATTTTATTCAATTTAATTATCAGAGTCATCTATGACTGCAATAGTAGTATTTTTATCGGTTTAAATTATCGATTCTGTTTTATTGATTCTGTTTCCCAATTTTAACGCGAAACGTTTACGTTTGAGGGTCAAATTGAGAGGATATTAAAGAAGTTTCAACATCTGACGTGATTTCCTTATTGTAAGATGAAATTCCTGAAGTTGATTATAGGGGCAGCAACGCGATGGTGCATCATTATTACATCCGCCAATAGATGGCAGTTTCTAAACTAAATGTAAATAAATGAGGCAAATTTTACTGCTATAAGATGTACCTAACCCCTTAAACCCTGTTTCATATTACTACCATAAAGAGACATTATACAAAACTCCATTGTCACGTGAACTTTGCCATGATATTAATACTGATTAAGGAAAAAGCGTTGTCGAATACCATTTTTTTGATATTACAAAATTTTGAAACTGCAAAGAAGACTAAATAAGGGAAAATTTCTCAGATTTAAAAATTTCCCGAAAATTCATTACAATTCAAAATTCCACTCCTTAGGTCAATTTGTGCTAGGTTTATTTAAATGTTCGGCTCGACATATATATGCGACATTTTCTTTCAAAAATGAAACACGTTAAATGTAAAGCGCGTTCCCGATTGACGGACCAACATTCATTTGAGCAATTACAAATTGCAACTTATGATGGAGAACCAGATTTCACTTCACATTAAAACATCGCGATAGGCTGATGAGTAATTTCAAATCCATCAGAATGATGCTAAGCTATCATATAGTTTGGTTACTTATTTCCAGACTATACGGGCAAGGTTCAGTCATCTCCTCCCCCCCAGCCTATTGCTTTCTACCCCTCGTCTTGCAAGGCGGGCTGCGTTTCATATGGCGTCCACCCACGTTGACATTGTGTCTTCGATACAGCCTATCCCGATTATTCTTCCTACATACACAATTTAGAACACCGTGAAATGTTTTTGAGCGAGATCGTGCGTATTTGCTTGCTTTCCGCACAGAACCAATACGCGGTAAGTGTGAAATACCACATTCAGTATTCCCAACGTAACACACATAACAATTTCCCTCTTCTTACCGCTTACGCGCCATATTCATTTTACTGCTTTAGGCTTTTAAGGATACCCATGAGTGAAAAATGAATATCACAAAAGAAAAAAAAAATTCTACAAGTCAAATTAATAACATTACACAAAAACTTGATAGCAAATTAAAGAACCATATGCATGGGGGATGTCCTGACCAAAAATCAAAACATTTCAAATAAAATTACAACGCAGGGGGCATTTTGTAGCGTAGTTATAAAAAATAGTAAATATTTTATTACTCAGAAACTATTTGCCCTAGGAGGATGAAACGTTGTCAGTTTTTTATTGCAATCAATGAATATGTGTGGTACAAATTTCATAAGGATTGACTGAATAGTTTCGGATTTACAAATTTAACTCATGGGTATCCTTAACATATTATTTTTAGAGACGTTTAACATAGTAATAATTATAAATTGGAAACTTACCACTGCAATTTCACCTAAATTGCACTGTTAATTATTGTTTTTAAATATTTGCAAAAATTAAGTAAACTCTACAACACCACAAACGTTACTGCATTTGTAATGCAAGTAACATTAAGGAAGCCGTGAAAAAATCAACAAGATTCCAGATGCCGATGTTATTACTGGAATATGTTATATAAATAATATTGTTAAAATATCAAAATTAAAAATAAATCATTACATAACCTTACCGTTTGTTTTAAGTTCGCATTTATAGACTGGGGGAAAGAAAAGACAGACGTATATCACGGCCTGCTGGAATATAGTAAACACAGAAAACATTTTATAGCAACAATGTTGAAGATAGATATTTTAGTTTTTAAAAGTTGCCGTCATTGAACATAAACCAAGATGGAGATTTCATTGCAACTAATTAGAACTTCCTCTTTCAGGTATGTAATAAACGATCTTCGCACAAAATAATGTACGATACACGAGCGATATGTTTGTTTTAATGTTCTCGGAAATTAAAAAAGCTCAACTACGTTTCGCTTTTTCAATCTTTTCCTCGAACATGAAAACATCAACATACCGCTCTTGTAACGCATATTACTATTACGTTAATTGCTTTCTATACTTTATGAATCGTGGAAATCCTTGTTTCCATAGCGATAGTAGGAATGGTTTGGAAAATAAAATTTCGTATTTTGGTTGTCACTAATCATCACCATAAACATCTTCTTTCATATAATCGGCAGCGTTATCAATTTCCTCATCACATCTTCACGATAATCACCCCAACGCTCTCGTCAGTATTTACCCAACACAGTTACTCCACTTCGCTTCCCGGCCCTGGCCTTGTTTTCTCTTGCGTGAGCAACGATCAATTTTTATGAACTTTTTGTGCTGCAGCTTTTTCAAGTTGTTCCAGTGGCTTGCATCTCGTACACGAGGGTTAAGCGTTCGTATCTGCGGACTATTATTTAAATCACTTAAGCTTACAATAATGTGGTTTTACTTTAAACGGGTTAAGCTTACCGTGACGGAGACAACAGTTTCGGGGCCTTCCTGCAAATTGTGTGTCAGCAGTGAAGACGGTGAAGACATTTTGCAGAAAAAATTAGAAAACTTGTAGCATGCATCATGGCCTCCTGTAAAGAGGAGATTTAATATTAAAACAGCTGATTTCCATACTTATGTAATTTTACATAGGATTTATATTGACATAATAATAATAATAATAATAATAATAATAATAATAATAATAATAATAATAATAATAATAATAGAGGCATAAATTAATAATATACTCATTAACACTCATGAATGAAAACAATGTATAGTTTTTTTCGAGGTTTTCTCCAACTGTAATGCGAATGTCAGGTAATTACGGCGAATCCTCGGCCTCATCTCGCCAAAAAAGCCATCTCGCAAAGAAAACAAGAAACGAGTAAGAAACAAAAACAAAATAAGAATAAAAACAAGAACAAAACAAAAAGGAAACAAAATAAAACAAACGAAAACAAAAAACAAAACAAGAACAAAACAAAAATAAAAAACAACAAAATAAAACAAACGAAAACAGAAACAAAACAAATAGAAAAAAAGAAAAGAAAACAAAAAAAAAACAAAAATACAAACGGAACAAAACAAAAACGAAACAATACAAAACGAAAAAAACGAGCAAGACAAAACGAAAAAAAAAACAAACAAAAGAAAAGAAAAAGAAACAAACGAAAACAGAAACAAAACAAATAGAAAAAAGAAAAGAAAACAAAAAAAAAAACAAAAATACAAACGGAACAAAACAAAAACGAAACAATACAAAACGAAAAAAACGAGCAAGACAAAACGAAAAAAAAAAACAAACAAAAGAAAAGAAAAAGAAACAAACGAAAACAGAAACAAAACGAACAGAAAAAAGAAAACAAAAGAAAAAAACAGAAATACAAACGGAACAAAACAAAACAAAAGAAAAGAAAATAGAACAAACGAAAACAGAAACAAAACAAACAGAAAAAAGAAAACAAAATAAATATACAAACGGAACAGAACAACAAAAACAAAACAATACAAAACGAAAAAAACGAACAAAACAAAACGAAAAAGCGAAAAAAACAAAAGAAAACAAAACAAACAAAAGAAAATGAAACAAAAGAAAAGAAAATGAAACAAACGAAAACAAAAAAACAAGCAAAACATAAACAAGAAGAAAAAAAATGAAAAATTAAAACAAAAACAATACGAAAAAACGAAGGAAACAAAACAACCAAAAGAAAACAAAAGCAAAACAAACAAAAAATATAAAAACAATAGAAACAAAATTAAAAAAAGGAAAACAGAAAAAGAAAATCAAAATCAAAGAAATGAACCAAAATAAATAAATAAATAAATTAGTAATTTTCACTCTCACTAATACTTCACGGCATCGTCCATATTATTACTTGCTGTAGCTCTAGAATCCTATACCTACCACGTCTGACGACGTAAACTATTCGTTTAATGTGGAATAAATCTTCGGTGTTCACCTACTTAGTAACATCAAGTTCCCAAGAAGCTAAACCTTTTGGAATTACTTTACTTGTTTCTTTATTTATCACTTCACTTATTTCTTCGCATGCAATTCGATTTGCACTGTCTGAAACTACTGTATTGTCTATTTAAGATTTCACTTCAAGATTTTGTATACCACCACTGCTTAAAAATGCATCACCACATTTGTCAGTAAACAATTCAGCACCTCAGTACACTGCTACCTCAATTTTGTGGCCAAACTAGTCTTGCTTTAATTTGTGTTGTTCGTGCACTTTCAGCTCTGCACCCTTTTGACTCTACATTCATTGCATGGCCATCACCGACTGAGGGTCCAATAAACTACCCAGTTGTGCGTCTTACGTCACTCGCGGACCTACGTCGTACCTCGAATGCATTCAGCCTGAACCTGTTCTACTGTACCTTCCGCTGGCCGTACTTACGCTCAATCCTGCGGGCGCAGAGATTAGATTCTGATTTCTGAGCATTGTATTCAACGTCTATGAACCTGACTTCACTTATAAATTGTTATGCTTATAAATACACTAGTGCAGGTACTGTACATGAATGGCTTCATACCAATTCGCTATCTCCCAATGTAACTAAAACTACTTTAGTCACTTTTTCTTTAACAATTTTTTTCTTAAGTATTTAGGTATTAATTTATGCATACATATTGTGACAGCGACGTGAGATTCGAACTCACGACCAGCGTCCCGCGAGAGAGCATATCGCGCGGGCTTCACGGGGAAAGGGGAAAGGGGCCTACACGCGAGGGAGGCTGCGCGCGCAGCTGCTACTCAACGCAGTGAATGTGGAACGACCTTCCCGACTATTCCAGAAGTCTGTCGATGTGGAGATATCGAGATAATTCTCTACACACCTGTGTATGTCGATGTGGAGATATCGAGATAATTTTCTACAGGTGTGTAGAGAATTATCTCGATATCTCCACATCGACAGACTTCTGGAATAGTCGGGAAGGTCGTTCCACATTCACTGCGTTGAGTAGCAGCTGCGCGCGCAGCCTCCCCTCGCGTGTAGGCCCCTTTCCCCTTTCCCCGTGAAGCCCGCGCGATATGCTCTCTCGCGGGACGCTTGTCGTGAGTTCGAATCTCACGTCGCTGTCACAATATTTAAAATATACGCAACAGTTTTCACCCAAAATTGCAAGTGTTCGTGCTTGGAGCAGCTCCAGTTACAAAACGTAATACATACTATAAGTGATAATAAAATTAAGATTTTAAGTAGAAAAAAAATAATTAAAAATAAAATGACAATACATCTATAAAAAAAAGTTAAATAACGAACAGTTTCAATTTAAAAAAATATAACATTTAAATCTCTTACTGAAAATGTTATTATTAAGGTTACTTAATTCTGAACTTATTTTAATAAAGTAATTGTATAATATTGGTCCATAATATGAAGAGATACAATATGTGTCAGAGGAAGAACAATTGTTTGCATACATCTGAAGTCTGATTAATGTAATATGTAGCTAGTCAGCGATGTATGCAATGGAGGGGGAGAGGTACTGGCCATCTTACACCATTATCTCCTGGCTTAGTTGCCTAAGTGGTGCCTTATTGGTATCATTTATCAAGTTCAGATCGGTCTTCGGACAGTTGACTAAAAAATAATATAAGAGGAAATAGTACATTATGCAACGAGCCTATAATGGTAATAATTAAGACGCGAGTATGTTTATGAAACGAGCGCTTGCGCTCGTTTCATAATTTTTTAATACGAGAGCAGTAGGAAGGGGAAGAAGAGGAGAAAGAGGAAGGAGAGGAAAAGGAGGAAGAAGAATAGGAGGAAGAGGAAGAGAAATAGAAAGCAGAATCGAAAGTGTAGGAGGAGGAAGAAGAGGAAGGTTAGAAGGAGGAAGAAGAGGAAGGGGAAGAAGAGGAGGAAGAAGAATAGGAGGAAGAGGAAGAGAAATAGAAAGCAGAATAGAAAGTGTGGGAGGGGGAAGAAGAGGAAGGTTAGAAGGAGGAAGAAGAGGAAGGGGAAGAAGAGGAGAAAGAGGATGGGGAGGAAGAGGAGGAAGAAGAATAGGAGGAAGAGGAAGAGAAATAGGAGGCAGAATAGAAAGTGTAAGAGGAGGAAGAAGAGGAAGGTTAGAAGGAGGAAGAAGAGGAAGGGGAAGGGGAAGAAGAGGAGGAAGAGAGAGAGAAATAGGAAGCAGAATAGAAAGTGTAGGAGGAGGAAGAAGAGGAAGGTTAGAAGGAGGAAGAAGAGGAAGGGGAAGAAGAGGAGGAAGAAGAATAGGAGGAAGAGGAAGAGAAATAGGAAGCAGAATAGAAAGTGTAGGAGGGGGAAGAAGAGGAGGTTAGAAGGAGGAAGAAGAGGAAGGTTAGGAGGAAGAAGAGGAAGGGGAAGAAGAGGAGGAAGAAGAATAGGAGGAAGAGGAAGAGAAATAGGAAGGAGAATAGAAAGTGTGGGAGGGGGAAGAAGAGGAAGGTTAGGAGGAAGAAGAGGAAGGGGAAGAAGAGGAGAAAGAGGATGGGGAGGAAAAGGAGGAAGAAGAATAGGAGGAAGAGGAAGAGAAATAGGAGGCAGAATAGAAAGTGTAAGAGGAGGAAGAAGAGGAAGGGGAAGAAGAGGAGGAAGAAGAATAGGAGGAAGAGGAAGAGAAATAGGAAGGAGAATAGAAAGTGTGGGAGGGGGAAGAAGAGGAAGGTTAGGAGGAAGAAGAGGAAGGGGAAGAAGAGGAGAAAGAGGATGGGGAGGAAAAGGAGGAAGAAGAATAGGAGGAAGAGGAAGAGAAATAGGAGGCAGAATAGAAAGTGTAAGAGGAGGAAGAAGAGGAAGGGGAAGAAGAATAGGAGGAAGAGGAAGAGAAATAGGAAGGAGAATAGAAAGTGTGGGAGGGGGAAGAAGAGGAAGGTTAGGAGGAAGAAGAGGAAGGGGAAGAAGAGGAGAAAGAGGATGGGGAGGAAAAGGAGGAAGAAGAATAGGAGGAAGAGGAAGAGAAATAGGAGGCAGAATAGAAAGTGTAAGAGGAGGAAGAAGAGGAAGGGGAAGAAGAGGAGGAAGAAGAATAGGAGGAAGAGGAAGAGAAATAGGAAGCAGAATAGAAAGTGTAAGAGGAGGAAGAAGAGGAAGGGGAAGAAGAGGAGGAAGAAGAATAGGAGGAAGAGGAAGAGAAATAGGAAGCAGAATAGAAAGTGTAGGAGGAGGAAGAAGAGGAGGGTTAGAAGGAGGAAGAAGAGGAAGGGGAAGAAGAGGAGGAAGAGAGAGAGAAATAGGAAGCAGAATAGAAAGTGTAGAAGGAGGAAGAAGAGGAAGGTTAGAAGGAGGAAGAAGAGGAAGGGGAAGAAGAGGAGAAAGAGGATGGGGAGGAAAAGGAGGAAGAAGAATAGGAGGAAGAGGAAGAGAAATAGGAGGCAGAATAGAAAGTGTAAGAGGAGGAAGAAGAGGAAGGGGAAGAAGAGGAGGAAGAAGAATAGGAGGAAGAGGAAGAGAAATAGGAAGCAGAATAGAAAGTGTAGGAGGAGGAAGAAGAGGAGGGTTAGAAGGAGGAAGAAGAGGAAGGGGAAGAAGAGGAAGAGAGAGAGAAATAGGAAGCAGAATAGAAAGTGTAGAAGGAGGAAGAAGAGGAAGGTTAGAAGGAGGAAGAAGAGGAAGGGGAAGAAGAGGAGGAAGAAGAATAGGAGGAAGAGGAAGAGAAATAGGAAGCAGAATAGAAAGTGTAGGAGGAGGAAGAAGAGAGGGTTAGAAGGAGGAAGAAGAGGAAGGGGAAGAAGAGGAGAAAGAGGATGGGGAGGAAGAGGAGGAAGAAGAATAGGAGGAATAGGAAGAGAAATAGGAAGCAGAATAGAAAGTGTAAGAGGAGGAAGAAGAGGAAGGTTAGAAGGAGGAAGAAGAGGAAGGGGAAGAAGAGGAGGGAGAAGAATAGGAGGAAGAGGAAGAGAAATAGGAAGCAGAATAGAAAATGTGGGAGGGGGAAGAAGAGGAAGGTTAGAAGGAGGAAGAAGAGGAAGGGGAAGAAGAGGAGAAAGAGGATGGGGAGGAAGAGGAGGAAGAAGAATAGGAGGAAGAGGAAGAGAAATAGGAGGCAGAATAGAAAGGGTAGGAGGAGAAAGAAGAGGAAAGGGAGGAAGAGAAAGGGGAGGTAGAAGAGGAAGGGGAAGAAGAGGAGGAGGAAGGGGAGGAAGAGGTGGAGAAAGAGCAGAAGGAGCAGGATTACGCAGAATGAGAAGAGATATTAATGAGTGGAAAATTCTTTAAATAGAAATTCAGTGAAAAAACATCACTTGTCATTTGTTGGACTATAGAAGCTTATTAACAGGGTTTGAGGAAAGTAATATTTCAAACCCTGAACCCTTCTCAAGGGTTTTGGTGATTAAAAGTGGCGAATCTCGCTCTGTTCTCATGACAAGCAGACACTGGATCGATTCGAATGAAACTTTTGTAAAACTGTTCGTGCTGATTACGAGTGTAGGAGAATGCTCAGATGATTGCTTGGAGATCCATTACCAAACAGGCGGTGTTGACACCAGCCCTGCTGTTGACATGGTGCGGAGGAGGATCTCTGATTGAAAGGTGGAGCTGCACAAACAATTCTGCTCATTATTTACAAGCTGAGCTGCGTCGATCTTCACTCTGGGATTCGTCTAAATACAGACAACTGCAGTGTATACCTATGAGACCCACAACACGGGGGTTTGTTAGTCATTTTTAGTCTTTCATAATAACAGACGAAGTGCTCTACCTGATTAATACCGAAACCATTACTTTTACTTTTTAGTCATGAAGGGCCGTATTCATAGACATTCTTAGCGCGAGCTTCCGGTGGATGGTCAGCGAACGAAAGTTTTTCGTATTCATGTATGTATGTATGTATTTATTTACACTGCAAGTGGGCAAGCACCCGGTGGCAGTGGTATATACAATATTAACAATACACTAAACCAGTGTTAGCGATATGATATATGAATCCTGTACAAGTAACCTGTCGATAGCCGGGGCTAGTTTAGCACGCTCGTAGCGCGGGCTAGCGAAATGTCTATGAATAGCACTCTATGTAACCAAAACTGTGACAGAGAATTTATCATTTTGTCATCCAGTCTGCTGTCAAAACATCTGAAAGTTAGAATTTATAAATCAGTTGTATTACCGGTTGTTCTGTATGGTTGTGAAACTTGGACTCTCACTTTGAGAGAGGAACAGAGATTAAGGGTGTTTGAGAATAAGGTTCTTAGGAAAATATTTGGGGCTAAGAGGGATGAAGTTAGAGGACAATGGAGAAAGTTACACAACACAGAACTACACGCATTGCTTTCTTCACCTGACATAATTAGGAACATTAAATCCAGACGTTTGAGATGGGCAGGGCATGTAGCACGTATGAGCGAATCCAGAAATGCGTATAGAGTGTTAGTTGGGAGGCTGGAGGGAATAAGACTTTTGGAAGGCCGAGACGTAGATGGGAGGATAATATTAGAATGGATTTGAGGAAGGCGGGATATGATAGAGACTGGATTAATCTTGCTCAGGATAGGGACCGATGGAGGGCTTATGTGAGGGCGGCAATGAACATCCTCGTTCCTTAAAAGTCGTAAGTAGTAGTAGTAGTAGTAGTAGTAGTAGTAGTAGTAGTAGTAGTAGTAGTAGTACTTACTTACTGGCTTTTAAGGAACCCGGAGGTTCATTGCCGCCCTCACATAAGCCCGCCATTGGTCCCTATCCTCAGCAAGATTAATCCAGTCTCTATCATCATATCCCACCTCCCTCAAATCCATTTTAATATTATCTTCCCACCTACGTCTCGGCCTCCCCAAAGGTCTTTTCCCTCCGGCCTCCCAACTAACACTCTATATGCATTTCTGGAATCGCCCATACGTGCTACATGTCCTGCCAATCTCAAACGTCTGGATTTCATGTTCCTAATTATGTCAGGTGAAGAATACAATGCGTGCAGCTCTGCGTTGTGTAACTTTCTCCATTCTCCTGTAACTTCATCCCTCTTAGCCCCAAATATTTTCCTAAGAACCTTATTCTCAAATACACTTAATCTCTGTTCCTCTCTCAGAGTGAGAGTCCAAGTTTCACAACCATACAGAAGAACCGGTAATATAACTGTTTTATAAATTCTAACTTTCAGATTTTTGGACAGCAGACTGGATGATAAGAGCTTCTCAACCGAATAATAACACGCATTTCCCATATTTATTCTGCGTTTAATTTCCTCCCGAGTGTCATTTATATTTGTTACTGTTGCTCCAAGATATTTGAATTTTTCCACCTCTTCGAAGGATAAACCTCCAATTTTTATATTTCCATTTCGTACAATATTCTGGTCACGAGACATAATCATATACTTTGTCTTTTCGGGATTTACTTCCAAACCGATCGCTCTACTTGCTTCAAGTAAAATTTCCGTGTTTTCCCTAATCGTTTGTGTATTTTCTCCTAACATATTCACGTCATCCGCATAGACAAGAAGCTGATGTAACCCGTTCAATTTCAAACCCTGCCTGTTATCCTGAACTTTCCTAATGGCATATTCTAGAGCGAAGTTAAAAAGTAAAGGTGATAGTGCATCTCCCTGCTTTAGCCCGCAGTGAATTGGAAAAGCATCAGATAGAAACTGACCTATACGGACTCTGCTGTAAGTTTCACTAAGACACATTTTAATTAATCGAACCAGTTTCTTGGGAATACCAAATTCAATAAGAATATCATATAATACTTCCCTCTTAACCGAGTCATATGCCTTTTTGAAATCTATGAATAACTGATGTACTGTACCCTTATACTCCCATTTTTTCTCCAATATCTGTCGAATACAAAAAATCTGATCAATAGTCGATCTATTACGCCTAAAACCGCACTGATGATCCCCAATAATTTCACCTACATATGGAGTTAATCTTTTGAAAAGGATATTCGACAAAATTTTGTACGACGTCAACAAAAGTGATATTCCTCGAAAGTTACCACAGTTGGTTTTGTCCCCCTTTTTTAAAAATAGGTACAATTATGGACTCCTTCCATTGTTCTGGTACAATTTCCTTTTCCCAAATAGCAAGTACAAGTTTATAAATTTCGCTATTTAATGCCCTTCCACCCTCTTATATTAATTCTGCTGGAATTTGATCGATACCTGGAGACTTGTACTTTTTCAGATTTTCTATCGCAATTTCGACTTTTGAAAGCGTGGGTTCGGGTATAAATGGCTCAGCAGTTTGTGTTTCAATTTCGTCCCGATCATTTCTATTTGGCCTATGTATATTTAGTAGTTGCGCAAAATAGTTTTTCCATCTGTTTAGGATTGATGGAGAGTCTGCAAGCAAGTCACCATTCTCATCCAGTAGTAGTAGTAGTAGTAGTAGTAGTAGTAGTAGTAGTAGTAGTAGTAGTAGTAGTAGTAGTAGTAGTAGTAGTAATAATAATAATAATAATAATAATAATAATAATAATAATAATAATAATAATAATTGAACACTACTTAAAAATTGAATCGTTAAGCTTGAATATTGTGAAATGCATTGTGGCTCTCGAGAAATTACTATTTCTCACTTTTGGCTCTACTCGAGTAGCACTGACGTAGATCCTTCACTCATGCCTGATGATCGGCATAGCGGTCATGGTCATTACGGCCGGAACGCCGAATAACTGGGCACTTGCAGCTGTAAACAAACCTGCGTCACTGAGGTGAACGCTATCAGCGATGCTCCCGTTCGCTTGTTCCACTCTGATTTCTAGACGACGAATGCGGCCGGCCGCAAGTGGAAGTTGCGTCAGTGGCATTCACATGTAGGTCGAAGAAGCCGCACATCTCCGCTGCCGCGGTTCCTGAACCTGGAATTACGTCATTGCGTGGGACAGCTCAGCGAATACCTGTCGAATATTGCTCAAGTCTGGAAACCTCTGAGATCTTCCTAATTGTATTGCAGACGCGTCATGAAGCCACTTCGGATTGCGTCTTTCACCCATTGCGATCTGCTGTCATCATTGCTGACTACAATGCGTTTCACGAATAGAGAGCGTTGACTCGCATTGTTTCTAAATCAGTAGCAGATCAGTTTTCCAGAAAGGCAAAAGACTACAGTTAACGTTTGAAAAGAAATTTCATAATCCTGGTAGAACATTCGTGTATACAGGGTGTAAGGAGTACAAGTGGCGTCCTTTTCACAGTCGTCGGGGACGGTTTACAGCAGTCATGTCAATTGTTGCCCATAGGAGCAAGCGCGCGCTTTAGAGCCCAGGAGAGCCTGAGCGCTTTACAGCGGAAAGGAAAGAGACAGACGAAAGAGGTAGTATATGCCGCTTGGTCGAGCTATATTCAGGGATGGCCAGCACTGATTCAATAGATAAAGGGAAGAGAACTTATTAAAACTGTATCCATGTTAATTTTTAGTTTTGCCTGAGAAGTATAAGAGCATTATAAGAATGTAAGTTTTAATTTTAATGCTCATTTTTCACAAGTTTGATTTTTTTATTCGAAATAAATATTTTATCAAAGAAAAGTGAAATTTTCAGGTATAGGCCTATTTAATTAGTAGCCTTACAGAATGTTTTCGTAAATTTAATATACCGTAAATTACGTATTACTGAAGATAGTGTATTGAAAATTTTGAAAATATTCGCATGGAAATTGTTTGTAAGGAAATGAATTAACAAAGCAACTACTGTTTCATCTTAAGCAAAAGATACGTGCCCATGTGCTGTAAAAATGTCAGCTCTATAGCTTCAGCAGATTTCGAGAAAATAATTTAATATTCTGATGATAGGAAGTTGCTCACAAATACCACCTTAAATCATAATGCGATAAGAGTTTTGTTATGTAATATTAGTTACACTTAAAACAGATACAGTACCTAGGTAACTTTGCTTTGTACTGTAATATTGTTTTCATTAGTTTATTGATTACTTTTGTAAGGCTAAAGATACCATCAATATCAATTCCAACTTATCATGTCATACTCAATCTCTTTCTTTGGAATATCACTTTCTTTATGAATGATGTGTTTCATCCACTTAATACAGTATAATATTATACTACTATGGAATTTAAGTGAATATTCCTTCTTAACTATTTATTATGTTATTAAGATTTAAAACACAAGTGCAATATTAAGAAATCAGTGTTAGTACTTTTGTTTTACAGACAATATAGATAATATTAAACAGAAAGAAGCCATATAAAAATAACGACATAAAATTTCACGTTCCGTTTGAAGTTTGTGCACCACTGTTTTCTTAACCCAACAGGCTGCTTATTCATATACACAACCCTTCCTCTTTCCATACTTAGCGCTTGCTGACCGCGCACGACGTCAAGGTCAGAAAAATGCTCTTGCTTTGACATCACTCATGTATTGGAAAGAGAAATTTTACATGAACAGACAGTGTGCACCAGGTTTGGATAGGCTATACAAAGTAATTTGAAAACACGAGTCAGCTGAGACATCCTTTAATATTTTGTTAAACGCACGTGTTTTTTTTGGCAGAATAGATCACGCACATCCAGCATGGCATGGTGCTTCGTTTATGGTATTGTATGGCCACCTGTAATGGACAGAGGATGAGAAAACATATGGTGGAACTTCACTTCGAGTCCGGAAATTCCTTGTTTGTGCTATTCATGCCGTTTGGAGTTTTGAATTAAGTACCTTCATTACAAGGAATGGACACCTTATGTTACAAACATACTGCTTATTGTAGGGACATGAAAACTCCATCTTGAAGTCTGAGCTGAAACTATTAATCAAAATTGAGCGGAAAACATGATGATCCAATTAAATTTGTGCTCATATCGGCGTATAAAACAAGATAAAACCCCTCTAAAGTAGTCAACTAAACCAGTGGTATTCAATCTATGGTACACGTACCCCCAGGGGTACAAGGGGTGTCTCAAGAGGTGTTATCTCACTGATCCACTGACCACGTATGTAAAAATGCTGACATGTTTTAATATAGCCTATACGTTGATAATGATTGCAGCTTACATATTCTCATTGTTTTTTGTTATATCTCATACAATTACAATGCAATTTGGGTGTACGGAGGTGAAGAAAGTGTATTTTGGGGGTACGCTATCAAAAACGTTAGAATACTACTGAACTAAACAATCAATGGAATCTCCAAACTACAATCCGTAAAAATTTCATTTATCCTAACCTACTTTCAAAAGAATTAGCTGGTAACATGAAATACAAGAAGAATCTATTATTCATTCGTACATTTATTTATTTTCTTTCATTCATTCTTTCTTTCTTTCTTTCTTTCTTTCTTTCTTTCTTCCTTCCTTCCTTTCTATCTTCCTTTCTTTCTTCCTTTCTTTCTTTCTTTCTTCCTTCCTTTCTTTCTTTCTTTCTTTCTTCCTTTCTTTCTCCCTTTCTTGCTTCCTTTCTTCCTTTCTTTCTTCCTTCCTTCCTTTCTTTCTTCCTTCCTTTCTTTCTTTCTTCCTTTCTTTCTTCCATTCTTCCTTTCTTTCTTCCATTCTTTCTTCCTTTCTTTCTTTCTCCTTTTCTTTCTTCATTCATTCATTCATTCATTCATTCATTCATTCATTCATTCATTCAAGTAGCTAGTAAGCAAAATGAGTACAATTCAAAAGTGTAAAACAAAAATGTACGGTGTGGTCTTAGCCAATAATATAACACAAAATTTACAAATACATTTGACTAAATAGGCCTACAGTAAGTAACTTAATTCAAACTGACCACTAACACACAAGTCAAAAAAGAAACAGAATAGAGAAAAAGATCACATTTAATACAAATTGACAATCAGACAGAAACCAGTGACATTCAACATACAGTCGACAGAAATAAAAAGGTAAAATATACATACATTTGTTAATATTATATTTCATGAATAATTTTATAAATTTCTTTTCTTTTTTTTTTTTTAAGTTCAATTTTACAATATTTCAAATTTGGAGATCCAAACTCATGATCATCTTGTCCTGTACGTACGGGCTATTCCATCTCAAATCGACCGAAATATAGAGAAAATTGACCTTGCAATTTGTAAATACAATGAAAAATTTTCTGGCCGTTGACAACTGTGATACAATGCTTTGTGCAAAGTTTGAGGCGTCACAACTTCATAGTGTTTAAATTTAAAATATTTAAATTTATCGTATTTTCATAAAATTAGCAACTTTAAACTGTTGTGGCTCCGAAACCCTTTCACCCAATAATCAAAATCATGGTTTATTTTGATGCTGAGAAATTAAAGTTTATATTGACATGTAAACAGATTTTCTTACTTTTTATGGAAATGGAGAATTTTCTTCATTAAGACGCCTTTGACCACGAAAAAATATTTTTAAAATATATGGTTAGATTCCGCATTGAAAGTACAAATAAACACATAGTTTTTACTGGTGCACCGTTGATAAGAAAGTATTAAAAATAGCAAATAAAGAAAATAAATAGTACGCGCGTGAACTAACCAGCTGACTGTGAGGCGGGAGCTAGCCTAGGCAAGCAAGGCCAGAAGACAAACATGTGATGTTTCGTCTAGTAGGGCATAGCTGGGCTAGCTTTATCACAAGTTTTCATAAACACAGGAGTAAAATGATGCCCAACGCTCGCTTATCTTCAGCTCTCGGCCAGTGCGTGCGGTATTGAGCCGTTCAAGTCCAAGCGTGTGAAAATAATTTCTTTAATATCCCCGAAACTTATTGTCGAGCCACTAAGCAAACAATGCGGAAATCCCTCTTAATAATGCAAGTTTTTTTCTCAATATTTTTTACATTTTTACAAATGAGTGACCACACATGTGGAGTAACGGTTAGAGCGTCTAGCCGCGAAACCAGGTGGCCCGGGTTCGATTCCCAGCCGGGGCAAGTTACCTGGTTGAGGTTTTTTCCGGGGTTTTCCCCCAACCCAATATGAGCAAATGCTGGGTAACTCTCGGTGTTGGACGCCGGACTCATTTCACCGGCATTATCACCATCTCATTCAGACGCTAAATAACCTGAGCTGTTGATAAAGCGTCGTAAAATAACCTACTAAAATAAAAAACATACAAATGGGCAAAAAGCCTAAGAGTAAGTGAAATCAGATTATCTGTCTCTCTGTGTGCAATAAAAAAAGGATTACTTCTTAACATAACCTACCAAATGTCAGCTTCAAAATGAGCTCTCGTTCAATGTTCTGCAGTAAATGGTTCCAGAGTTCTGAGCGCTGAAAGAGGCTTGTTTTTATAAAATACGCTAAATTTGTCGCTCAATAGTACGAAAACCGTTTGACTTTCGATAGTATATTTTTGAAAATGCACTGTCCTCAGTACCTTGTATAAATAGGGAAAAAATTAGAGCATTAAAACATGCGAGGATGTTTACTGATCGATTTCATATGGAATAGCCCGTACAGTATATCTGCATGTTTTCGTACCTCTCGATATCACTATCTCTCTTCCAGCTTCCTTGGAGGGTGTAACCAGGGGCAAGGAGATATACTTCCGCTCAACAGCAACTCCCCATTGTCAAAAGATTTATAAAGAACACAGTAGAGCGGTCCGATGATGACAGAAAGAGACAGAGAATTGGCATGAGGGAAGCTCAAGAGACAGATTATAATGCCAGTCTGATGACCTCATCCCGCGTTGTCAAATCGTTCACTAAACCGAGAGATGAACTGGCACCAGTCTAATAAGGCCCCCCTTCACAGTGTAAACATAACAGATGACGTAAACAGAGAGATTAGCAAGAAAATGCGAGCACACAGGCAAAAAGAATGCAACAACAAACTCTACGTCGAATACCCCATTAAACAACAAAACACCTCATTAAAACACTTCCCACTGATCTCAAACATTTTTGTGTTGAGGGATCATATATTATATACAATCATAAATCATAATACGAGTATAGTTCGTTCCATATTATATCATATTACACCATATAATAGGACTAAATATATCATATCATATCATATCATATCATATCATATCATATCATATCATATCATATCATATCATATCATATCATATCATATCATATCATATATCATATGATATCATATGATATCATATCATATATCATATCATATACTATCATATCATATATCATATCATATCATATATCATATCATATAATATCATATCATATATCATATCATATCATATCATATCATATCATATCATATCATATCATGTCATATATCATATCATATAATATCATATAATATCATATATCATATCATATAATATCATATCATATCATATTCACACAGCAGAAATTTTGAACCCAAAATATATAATAAATTAATTAGAGCTTACCCTGAGCTAAGTACACTTAACACACATAGATTTAAGAAACAAATCAGATTAATTATTTAATTGTTTAAGCTAATCGAGTTAAAAATTGATACCCTAATATTTATGTAATTTTGTATTTTCTATTTGTATATAGACCCTATTATTACATGCTGTGTTATTTTACCACTTATTAATATTATTGTGCTCAATGAACTCTCTTAATTTTGTGATATATTTTGTATAACTGATCTGAACTGCGCCCGAGCACGAGCTTCTGCTCTTTCGGGCTGCAATGCCTACTGTAGCTCAAGTGTAAAGTATTAAATAAATAAATAAATAAATAAATAAATAAAATTGTGTAGCAAAAAAAATATATATCATATCATATCATATCATATCATATCATATCATATCATATCATATCATATCATATCTATATATATAATTTGAACTGGTAATGGAAATTATACGAAAACAGCTGAACGGATTTTAATAAATGCCCCTCATTTTGAAGCTTAGAACCCGAAGTTTTTCGGAAAAGTAGTAGTTTTCAGTGAAATGCCAATTTTCCTACATATTTTTCCTATTTTCCAAAATCCATCTGTTGTCTGTTTTGAGAACTAATTTTATTCAATCACGGCCGACTTGATTGAATTTCAGAACACACACTACAATAAACAATATGCTATTACACGAAGGCCATGACCTGCAGGATTGCCGACATATTTAGAGCTCAATTCAATTTGTTATTAAAAGCTTATTCTGCAGTGTATAATTTTCTGAGTACAGCTGTGTATTGGATATTCAAATCTACGAAACTTCAGGTGCTTTGATTACATTATTACCATTAGAAATTAAATATTATTATAGTTAATATCATGATGTGCCTATTTTTTATTAATTGTACATAATATTGATGCTATATTGATGACATGAAAGTGAAACGTTCTGAGGTTATGGAAGTAAATGTAGAGAATATCTTAATTTAGATCTTCATTTCTATAATTTACTGAGTGGCTGCTATATATAACTACAAAACTTAAGTGAGATAATAATATTGTTATTAAAAATCAAATATTTTTATACTTATTAAACCAGTGGGGTTGGGTCTTTTTCATATACTTAATGGCGGTGTAGTGTAGATATTGATAATTATGTGTCATTGTCTTCAGTGTTGACTCGAGAGAGCGCAAAAATTACAGTTCCTGAGGAAAGATAAAAAGGTATTACTTACTAATAAAATAAGAGGCCTAGAAATTTTGTAGTTTCCAGATCATTTCAGCAAGATCTCTTAGTAGGATAAAATGATTTTACGCTCTACATTTGAAGTTCTACATGCAGGAGCTATACGAAAATGCTATTGTTCGAAAGCTTAGTAAACCTGACATTTTTTTAACTTTTGCCTACAATCCACAATGACCTGAAATATCTACTGCTATCGTCCTGACATTGATACTTGCGTTTTCGCGTTGAAACTCAAAAACTGAAGTTGGATAGGTTCAAGAAAAAGTATTTGGCCTAAAAAAAATCCATTCAGAGGGAGTATGTTTCATTATTATGGAAGCAAATAACTATTAAAAAGACAAGTATTCTTCATTGAAAATAAATCTGAAAAAAATTTTATTTGAACGTCTAATGAACTTAGTTTGCAGCAGTATTTGCTGCACAAGCCACTAGTAACATATAATGTACGGTATAACCAAGTTACATCAGATCACGTCTAGATCTATGTTAAATCCCTGATCACATAACTTTGACTAATTTCACTATGCTTGTATCTGGCGACTGCAAAAGAAGTTACATTATAACTCTGATGGAACTGCATGGAGTAATAGCACAGTCTAGTATATACAGTCACAAAGCTCAATACTTAGGGAATATGGATCCATAGATAAAAGTTATAGCTGCTAACCATTAGGATTGCTACTATCGCCTCATCACATACAATGCGAAATAGTACCGGCACAGTCTATTGTTCCTAGTACTCTCAACAATTCAAGCTTCGTGACTTGGTTATCAAATTTTTTTTATGAACAACCAGTATCACATACTTTTCGAGTAAAAAAGACTGATACGGGTATTCTGAAACACCCGGTAGGCCTATACTAGACTGTCGTAATAGCTTGTAGCAGTACTTCCACCTAGCGGTCGTTACCAAAAAATTCGACAGTGGAGATCCTGGTGGTTGTTCTCTTTTATATGTTGCCATTTCATAACACGGGAATGGCCAATCTGATATATACGTGACCAGGGGTTAAATCAGATTATGTATGTCAGACCACGACAGATCATGTCATGTAGTCTATGTCAGACCGTCATAGATCACCAATCAAAGCCAACTATCATCAGCTTCACTCCTGTCGCACTTGACGGTGCATTTGTTTAATATCTTGTCCCACTTGATTTTCAGATGTTAAATATTTTCATTGTTTCTTTAACAATACAGTGGGCCATGATATTGCGTGGTGGCCGGACTAGTAAATGTAAGTATTAAATTAATATCATGGAGGAAATTCTTGAGAAACTGAAGAACTTTAATTTTAAAAACCTCTAATTTCAAGTCACTGCACGATGGGAGCAGCTTGTAACATCGAGGCAGAGACTAGGCCACCTACCGACACACACCGAGTTCGTTTACCTCTTACATCTATATCACGAGTAGAGTTGTTAGCGGCGATGTTGCCAGATTGCTGAAACTTCAAACTTAATTTTCTAATTAACCGTCCATTTAATCACAAAACGTAATATAGGTTTTCTATTCATTTAAGTGTACCCTATCGTCCCTTTTAATCTGAAAGTTTATTTCATTTTCACTCTGTGTAAATAAAACCCGAATTATTTATTTATTTATTTATTTATTTATTTATTTATTTATTTATTTATTTATTTATTTATTTATTTATTTATTTATTTAATCTGACAGGATTAAGGCCATAAGGCCTTCTCTTCCATCCTACCAGATAGCTCATATAAATACAAAAAAATAAATACAGACACTGATGAAAATAATACAAATTAATTTTAAGCCCTATAGAGGGTCAACAGGGTCAAAAGAACACTATAGAGCTCTCATCGAGCTAATACAAGAAAAAAGAAAGAAAACAGAGATAGCAATGATGATACTGATAACTAGACTTCGTTGAATTGCCACACGCAGCATGCAATCAGGTTGTCGATGTACGGTAGTATAGAGGAGGTGAGCGACCGCCCGGTCTCGTAGTATAAGCAGTTCATGTTAAGAGTTGTGACCGGTCCAAATAGATAGAGCAGCTACAGCTAATGTATACCTATGTAAGCACTTGTTTTTGCATTACTGTGGTTGGAATAGTCAAAGTTTAACATTTGTTCAGTGCAGACAAGAATTCAATCAAACATGCTACAATGAGATTATTGCTGTTCCAAACAATTGCCTTTGGAATACCCTTACCCCCGCAGCCAGTCTTGACCCGTTGAAAAACGTGATTGGATGTTGTTAATTATTATTCAGAATAGTACGGCAAAATAATGCCTAGATAGCACAGACAGTTCCTCTGTTGCAGCTGTAAAATCATTGCCTTCTGAACAGCTATTGAAAGATATTCTGTTCATTGATTCTAATTTTAAAATCGTGTCCAAAAGCATCACCCTGTGAGAATCGTCTAAACTACAACTCTCAAAAGCCCTTAATATAGTGTATAAAGTATCACAAATCGTTATCCAAAATAACAATTCACTAATTTCAGAAAAAGTGAAATGTAAGTTGAGAAACATTATTGCTAAAAATTCTGCCTATTCACAACTTCGTACTATAAATGATGTACTATCACGTCACGACAAGACGTGTGAAGTTGGTGTGCTAAAAAGTAGTGACTTCCCGTTCTTCAAATATGCACCTCTTACATCGTGTGATGTTGAACGTACATTTTCCCAAAATAAAAACTGTCTTAATTGACCATCGGAGGAGGTTACTTTGCTGTCGTTCAAAATGTACGTAACTCTTCACCGCAATGCACATATTCAAGGATGATGTGAGTATCTTACATTAAATTTTAAGAGTTCTCACTATAAAATAATTGTGTATTTATATGTTTAGACATTTCCTACTTAATTGATCATTCATTATATTTCTTGAATGCAGGATACAGGTTTTATTGTAACCGCAATATACTGCTCAGTGTTTACATCAGAGGCATACTCGATCCGTCGCACGTCCCCTTCTCATACAATCTATACCGCGTGCGTAGTAAACTTTACGATTCTCGTGGCAATTCCATGAAGTCTACTGATAACTGATAATAATAATAATAATAGTAATAATAATAATAATAATAACAGCAATAATAATAAATGTATTACATATTAACTGTCAATTTTACAACAGCATAGTTACAATATTTACATAATGTCACGGGTTAAGTCGAAGTTGCGCAACCTGACAGGAGTTCAACAAGCAATTCCATGAACTAGAATTTAATTTAAATTTGAATTTTGATATTGTCCGACAGTCTCTGACATGTTCAGGGAGAGAGTTCCAGAGGCGTGGAATAGATATGCTGAACGATGATGAGTAGAAGGATGTTCTGTGCAGAGGAATAGAGAGAAGGTACATGTTCCGGGTTCAAGGTAGTGAAAGGTAAACAAAACGAGATGCTAGGTAAGAGGGTGTGGAGATGTGGATGATTTTAATATTAATAAGAGAGAGTTGAAGAATCGTCTTTCTTTCAGTGGACTCCAAGACAACAATTCTAGTGACGGTGTTACATGATCGAATTTTCTAATGTTACAAACGAAACGAACGCAAATATTGTGAACACGCTGTAGTCTATGGGCAAGATCAGTATTATTTATTCCAATACAAGAAAACAACACCAACATTAGCATGCAGTGGGCAGCAACTCCCAGAGAAAGAATGAACTTCAGATTCCCTCTTTGAAGTTAAGCTACATAGGGAGGGAATGAATATTCCGTGAACACTTCTGGAGTTACGTTACTGCGTTACAATGTACCCAATCTATATCTGGATGATCGTTAACGATTCCATTTCAGTGATGAATACTACTCAAGACCTAATGCTCTGATAATGGGTCGGCTGCACAGTTTTCATGGCCAATCTAACGAAGAGAATAAACCGGATTTAATGAAGAGCTCAGGAACGCCGTACAAGCACTTGGAGTGGAGGAATTGTGTGCATTGATGAGCAATTGGGAGGTAAATTGGGGGAACAAGATGGAGCAAGATACGCAGCAATGGAAAATGAGGAGAAACACAAGAGGAAGAAGCAAAGAAAAACTAAGAAATGAAAATAAAGAGAGGAAAAGAGGGTACAAGAGAAAAAGTCGAAGGCAGACATACAGAAAGAAAGACAAAAAAGAGAAAAGTGAGGGAAAAATAATTGAAAGGAAAGTGGGAAGGGAAAGAAAAGAGTGGAATTGAAGAAAATAAAACAAAACCGGGAAGAAGAGGAAATGAAAATAAGAAGAAAGAAAAGAATGGAACAAAGGATGCAAGTGGAATAATAGAAGTACAGGAAAATATACCAATGTAAATTAAAGAAAATGTATCTATGAATATGAAGGAAAATGTAACAATTGACATAAAAGAGCATTAGAATATTCAGTGAAAATAAATGCAACAATGGAAGTAAATGAAAATATAATAATGGAAATAAATAAAACTATAACAATGGTAATAAAATAAAAAGGAAGATGTAACACTGGAAATGGAGAACACTATAAAAAGGGAAAAATTTAATAATGATCAAAATGTAGTTACTTACTTACTTACTTACTTACTGGCTTTTAAGGAACCCGGAGGTTCATTGCCGCCCTCACATAAGCCCGCCATTGGTCCCTATCCTGAGCAAGATTAATCCATTCTCTATCATATCCCACCTCCCTCACTACGTCTCGGCCTCCCTAAAGGTCTTTTTCCCTCCGGCCTCCCAACTAACACTCTGTATGCATTTCTGGATTCGCCCATACGTGCTACATGCCCTGCCCATCTCAAACGTCTGGATTTAATGTTCCTAATTATGTCAGATGAAGAATAAATTGCGTGCAGTTCTGTGTTGTGTAACTTTCTCCATTCTCCTGTAACTTCATCCCTCTCAGCCCCAAATATTTTCCTAAGCACCTTATTCTCAAACACCCTTAACCTATGTTCCTCTCTCAAAGTGAGAGTCCAAGTTTCACAACCATAAAAAACAACAGGTAACATAACTGTTTTATAAATTCTAACTTTCAGATTTTTTGACAGCAGACTGGATGACAAAAGCTTCTCAACCGAATAATAACAGGCATTTCCCATATTTATTCTGTGTTTAATTTCCTCCCGAGTATCATTTATATTTGTTACTGTTGCTCCCAGGTATTTGAACTTCTCCACCTCTTCAAAAGATAAATTTCCAATTTTTATAAGAGAGGAAAAGGAAAATGTAGTAATGGGAATAAAAGAAAATGTTAGAATAATAGTTCTATAGCGAAGATATATGCAACGATGAAAATGAAGGAA
This sequence comes from Periplaneta americana, assembly GCF_040183065.1. Classification (NCBI taxonomy): domain Eukaryota; kingdom Metazoa; phylum Arthropoda; class Insecta; order Blattodea; family Blattidae; genus Periplaneta; species Periplaneta americana. The sequence goes on along the minus strand of NC_091119.1, from coordinate 199,468,099 downwards.
AATGTCAAGTACAAAAAAGGGAAAGGTGTAATAATGAACACAAAATGAAATGTAGCAACGGTGATAGAGGAAACTGTCTTAATGGATATACAGGAAATTGTAAAAATGGAAATAAAAGAGAATGTTAGACTCATGCAGTAAAGATAAATGCAGCGATGAAAATAAAGAAAAAGTCACAATGGAAAAAGAGAAATTGTAATAATGAAGAGAAAGGATTTTTAAATAATGAGAAATTTAATAATAAAAAAATGGAATGGACGAAGATAATAGACAAAACTGAATAAAGTAAGTAAAAGCGGACTAACAGAAGGAAAAAAAGAAAAGTGAAATAACGGAAGGGAATTAAAAAGTAGAAAGAAAGAATAAAAGTAAAAGAATGAATTAGACTAACACAGTGGAACAACAGAAGAAGAAAGAATGATAAAACGCTACAAGTGAAGAAGAAAAGTGAAATAATTAGAGAAGAAAAGGAAAATGGAAGCAATGGAAAAAAGAAAGGAATACTGAATTAGAGATGGAAACACAAATAATATTCGCAGGAAAAAAAAATAAAAATGGAACAATTGAAGAAAGAAAAAAATGAACTGTGGAAGGAAAGAAACGGTGATGCGAAAAGAAAAAAAATATTATAAAAGGAAGAAAGAAAAGTAAAGAATAAAGAAAACGAAACAAAATGAAATATGTAAGAGAAAAAATTGGGAGAACTGCAGAAATAAGAAGAGATGGTGGAAATCCATGTCAGAGTCTTGCATTTAACACACTATTTAAAGGGTGTAATTGATGATTTGTTATTTGAAGTGTTGTATCAGTGAAGAAGTGTGTTGTATCAGTGAAGTGTGTTGTGTCAGCGAAGTGTATTGTGTCAGTGAAGTGTGTTGTGTCAGTGAAGTGTGTTGTGTCAGTGAAGTGTGTTTGTGTCAGTGCAGTTTCATAGTTTATAGTGGTAGTGCAAAGTATTTGAACAGTGAAATATTTTTGAATTGTTAGTGAAATCAGGATAGTGTCAGTGAAATGTGTCGTAGTTCCAGTGCAGTGAGTGAGTTGACAGCGAAATTAGTGTAATGCTGAAAGGTACTTGTGCATGTATGAACATATCATACTCGTGGGTTTTAGTTCAAAACTTAGTGTTAAGATACAAATTAGATTTACATTAAATGTTATTTTAACTGATCGTGCTTCATTTAATTAGGATGCTCCTTGTTATTATTATTATTATTATTATTATTATTATTATTATTATTATTATTATTATTATTAACCGTCATTATTGAGTATAATTAGTTACCACTGCCACCTGATATTTATCCATTTTCAGTGTGAATAAATACATACATGCACATTCTTCTTCTGCTATAAAATTACATTTTTTTTTTTTTCCATTTTGAATCTTGCGTACACTACTTTTAACACTTGAATATAAGTACTTGATTAACTCGTGTTAATTATGTAAGTCTGTGCGGCTTACAGCTGTTTCGGTGCTTCATCACACCATCCTCAGAGCCTACCACTGGCTCTGAGGATGGTGAGATGAAGCACCGAAACAGCTGTAAGCCGCACAGACTTAAATAATTAACACGAGTAAGTCCGCTAGTTAATCAACTACTGAAATTTTTTGTAACTTGTAAACAGGAATATCACGAAAGACGCTATATGTCGGCGAAATGCATTGACATATTTCTGTCTACGAGAAAGTTTATCTAAAATATACCCGAAGGAGCAGAAAGTGCTCCTTCCTAAGTGGTGTGTTCCGTATCATATTGATCGACTAGAAGAATAACCTACCCGGTCACGTGATTCAAACAGTCCATGAATAGACGGACGCGGATGATTATTTAAATAAGGCAATCTACGAAATACTTTGTGTCTAGTTCTGAACATAACAGACATAAATAAAAAGGAATGCAGATTATAAATTCTACTAGAGGAAGTTTGTGGGGATTGAAAGGGAAACGTTAGAACAAATTGATTTCCCGCAATCATTTCTAATTCATGCAGTTGTTACGTATTTACTACACATTACCGTAAGAGGACGGCATAACAAACCAACTTGTTAGCAATTGCACAGTCTCCAAGGCATTTTGCTGCATCGACTCATGAAAATGGAACAGACCTCGTCCCGCCTGTACTGAAAGGAGACGAATAACAGCTTTAAACGGAGAGGAAACTGTTAGCAAAAGAGAATGCAGTTTCGGGGTAATATCACAGTCTAGTATATACAGTCACGAAGCTCAATACTTACTAAATATGCATACATAGACAGTTGAAATATGCATCCATAGTTAGTTGCTAGCCACCGGGATCGCTACTATCGCCTCATCAGAGACTCTTTCCCTAGCAGACGATAAAATGTATTGTACTTGCGATATCGTGTTCTTTTGAAAAAATTAACACCTTCCTTCCACTATTGAAATACGAAATACAGAAGGTTCATATATTATTTTCATAAAAAAAAATATATATATATTATATTTTATAAACTCACCTTCCTGGATCTTTCGGAAGAAGGATAACTCTAACTTCTTTTTCTTAGAATTTTTAGTGCAACAAACGTCTCCTTGTCCCATATTATAATATAATAATAACATAATAATAATAATTATTATTATTATTATTGTTGTATTTTAGCCATTTACAGTTATTACAACCGATAACAAACATTTCACAGTTTACACAATTTTTTTTTTACAATTTTACTGAGCGAGAGGAAGATCGTTTTTTTTTTTGCGTCAAAATATTAAGGGAATGTTCTGAGACAAGTTTCTGCACAAAACCGGTCCTTCTCTCGCTCAGTAAAATTGTAAAAAAATTCTCAAAAAGTACTATCATAATATCATTAGTATCACAATTTTACCAACCTTTACCCTATCTCTAAATCCACGTCTATTATTTAATGGCACGTATTAAAGCGTGATTTAACATACAATTTCTTTATACGTTTTAAAATTACAAAAAAAAAAAACAACAAAAAACAAAAACAAACACCTCATCTCATACAAATTCACCACTATTAAAAATGTGTTCTGTCAAATATCCGGACTGAATTTATCACCCAGAATTTCACAAATTCCTTTTGAATGATTCGGTGTAATGAAAGGAGATAAGATAAATGCAATACAATTTTTTTTAATACATTAAACATTATGCTTTACCTGCAGACTTACTAAAGGCTTTACCAATAACCAAAAATGTATTTAAAAATAGGCTTAAGGACTTTACTAATAGACGGTAGTATATTATACTTACTTACTTGCTTACAAATGGCTTTTAAGGAACCCGAACGTTCATTGCCGCCCTCACATAAGCCCGCCAGCGGTCCCTATCCTGTGCAAGATTAATCCAGTCTCTATCATCATATCCCACCTCTCTCAAATCCATTTTAATATTATCCTCCCATCTACGTCTTGGCCTCCCCAAAGGTCTTTTTCCCTCCGGTCTCCCAACTAACACTCTATATGCATTTCTGGATTCGCCCATACGTGCTACATGCCCTGCCCATCTCAAACGTCTGGATTTAATGTTCCTAATTATGTCAGGTGAAGAATACAATGCGTGCAGTTCTGCGTTGTGTAACTTTCTCCATTCTCCTGTAACTTCATCCCGCTTAGCTCCAAATATTTTCCTAAGCACCTTATTCTCAAACACCCTTAACCTATGTTCCTCTCTCAGAGTGAGAGTCCAAGTTTCACAACCATACAGAACAACCGGTAATATAACTGTTTTATAAATTCTAACTTTCAGATTTTTTGACAGCAGACTAGATGATAAAAGCTTCTCAACCGAATAATAACACGCATTTCCCACATTTATTCTGCGTTTAATTTCCTCCCGATTGTAATTTATATTTGTTACTGTTGCTCCAAGGTATTTGAATTTTTCCACCCCTTCGAAGGATAAATCTCCAATTTTTATATTTCCATTTCGTACAATATTCTGGTCACGAGACATAATCATATACTTTGCCTTTTCGGGATTTACTTCCAAACCGATCGCTTTACTTGCTTCAAGTAAAATTTCCGTGTTTTCCCTAATCGTTTGTGGATTTTCTCCTAACATATTCACGTCATCCGCAAAGACAAGAAGCTGATGTAACCCTTTCAATTCCAAACCCTGTCTGTTATCCTGAACTTTCCTAATGGCATATTCTAGAGCGAAGTTAAAAAGTAAAGGTGCTAGTGCATCTCCCTGCTTTAGCCCGCAGTGAATTGGAAAAGCATCAGATAGAAACTGACCTATACGGACTCTGCTGTATGTTTCACTGAGACACATTTTAATTAATCGAACTAGTTTCTTGGGAATACCAAATATTATTATTATTATTATTATTATTATTATTATTATTATTATTATTTATTGTTTTTATTAGTTGTGTTTATTATTAATTGTCACTATTGAGTGTAAATAGTTACCACTGCCACCGGGTATATACCCATTTGCAGTGTGAATAAATACATACATACATTATACTTTTTAAATTGTACATTTCTAACTACTGATGCATATTATCAAAGCCAGAAGGCACTATAGAATCCCCTTAATTTGAAACTGTAAACACACAGAACAGACACATTCTGTAGGGCTGGGGGAGAGGGAAATGGTGTCCCAAGAGACAATCAACTCCCCCTTTCGTCCTCACGTATCGCTGAACACAGCGATATCAGATATGCTTACTTTCAGAAGAACTACTGCAACGTGTGTGCTTTCTCACATCTTTGATTTCCTCTTCCTCTGGTCGGACTGTTTGAAGAACGCACACGGTATGCAAACGTCACTTTTTAATTAAATTTCTGTATTTATACATCGGTGCATCATTAAAACACAGAGAAGTCATACTTCACGTAACGAGCACTTTGTGGATATTAAAATCTGTTGCTAGGGAATCCCTTTTCTAGTGACGTAACGAGCCTTGGCAACAGAAAGTAACTTCTCCACTTTATTTAGTGGGCTTATTTGCTCCGGGCACTTAACCTTGGTCCTATAAATGTTCTTAAACTTGCTACCTTCATAGTTAATCAACCAATCAATAAATAAAGCAACCATCAGACCCACCTGAATCTAACATGCTGCCTTAGTAAGTTTAGTCTGTATAGCTCTATTGATGAATTGTTTATGATTATGAACAAATTTGTATAGCTCAACGAAAATATGCTTGTAAATTGAATTAATATGCTTACTTTGTATTGTATATGTTACTATAGTTTCGGTTGATGAATTGTATACTTATTTACTGGCTTTTGAGGAACCCGGAGGTTCATTGCCGCCCTCACATAAGCCCGCCATTGGTACCTATCCTGAGCAAGATCAATCCATTCTCTATCATCATATCCCACCTCCCTCAAATCCATTTTAATATTATCCTCCTAACTACGTCTCGGCCTCTCTAAAGGTCTTTTTCCCTCCGGCCCCCCAACTAACACTCTATATGCATTTCTGGAGTCGCCCATACGTGCCACATGCCCTGCCCATCTCAAACGTCTGGATGTAATGTTCCTAATTATGTCAGGTGAAGAATACAATGCGTGCAGTTCTGTGTTGTGTAACTTTCTCCATTCTCCTGTAACTTTATCCCTCTTAGTCCCAAATATTTTCCTAAGCACCTTATTGTCAAACACCCTTAATCTATGTTCCTCTTTCAAAGTGAGAGTCCAAGTTTCACAACCATAAAGGACAACCGGTAATATAGCTGTTTTGTAAATTCTAATTTTTAGATTTTTTGAGAGCAGATTGGATAATAAAAGCTTCTCAACCGAATAATAACAGCCATTTCCCATATTTATTCTGTGTTTAATTTCCTCCCGAGTATCATTTATATTTGTTACTGTTGCTCCAAGATATTTGAACTTCTCCACCTTTTCAAAAGAAAAATTTCCAATTTTTATATTTCCATTTCGTACAATATTCTGGTCACGAGACATAATCATATACTTTGTCTTTTCGGGATTTACTTCCAAACCTATCTCTTTACTTGCTTCCAATAAAACTTCAGTCTTTTCTCTAATTGTTTGTGCCTTAAATTGAATAGTAATATATATAGCTCTATTGATAAATTGTTTGTGTTTGTAATTTGAAGTAATTTGCATGATATGTATTATCAATTTCTGTATATTACAACTAATTGAATTGTTTATGCCTTTAATTTAATTAACTTACTTGTTTTGTATTATATGTTATAGCTCAACTGATGAATAATCGTTTGCATTTGTAAATTTAATTAATCTGACTGGCTATGTCTATATTTTTAGTAGAGCCATCGATGTAGCTCAGTCGGCAGACTTGCTGGCCTGCTGATCCGGATCTGCGTTCGGGCTTGAGTTGGATCCCCCGCTTGGTCTCATTGAATGGCTTCTTCCGAGGTTTTCCCCAGCCGTGGGACTGAAGCCGGATGGTCTATGGCGAGTCCTCGCCCTAACTCCATTTGACCCCCTTTGGTGTGATTACCTGGTTGGGTTTTTACCGAGGTTTTCCCCAACCATAAGGCAAATGCTGGGTAATCTTCTGGCGAATCCTCGGGCCTCACATCATCTCACTACAGCTCGCCAAAATATTGTTAAAAATTGTAGAAAATTGCAAAAATGTAAAACTATAAAAATTGCAAAATATTGTGAAAATCGTAAAAATTTTAAAAATTGTAATTGTAATATTGTAAAATGTTCGACTTGTTCCACATCTTAAAGCTTCATTATTCATGTAAGATCTATGGAAGATAATAAATGAAATGAAAAAAAAAAAAACTATTGGCCTGAAGCAACAATACCTGCTTGTATATTGGATGACTATATTGTGACAGCGACGTGAGATTCGAACTCACGACCAGCGTCCCGCAAGAGAGCAGACCGCGCGGGCTTCACGGAGCACTGAGAGACGGCGCGCGGCGGAGAGAGGGGAAAGGGCCTACGCGGCGAGGGAGATCGCGCGCGCAGCTGCTTACGGAGTGAAGGGGGAACGGACCTTCCCGACTCTTCCAGAAGCCCGTCGAAGTGGAAAAATCGCGAATTCGAAGTCTCTCGGTTACGTTGCTGTGGTTATAAATTACGGACGCGAAGGAGTGTGTGTGTGTCATTCATGATTAGTTCAGTCAGTAAGCCAGTGAACAGAGCAAGCTAGCCAGTCTTGTGTACCGGAGTTCGACTCGAGTGTGCGTCCGCAACTGTGCCAGCATCCGAAGGCCTGACTTCGAGTGCAGTGGACCGCAGTTGGAGGGACCTGAGTTCGAGTACAGTGAACTGTCTCTGAAGGTCTGTGGTTCGAGATACTGTGAACTCGAGTGACTGAGCTAGAAGAACTGTGAACTGAGAACTGATAGTTCTGATTTGTAAATAGTGCTTTGTAAATAGTAGTTAAGATTAACAGTTCATTGTTGTTCGTAATAGTCCAAGTAAATTGTCATTGCCGTAAGTGGAGTGCTATAACGAATACTGTGTTGAGTGAAAATCCAATTGTTGACGAGAGTGTTTAAGGCGAATTGTAGAAAGGAATTATTGTTGGAAGAATAAAATCCTATTGTTGAGTGGAAATAAAATTCACAATATAATAGTACATTATGCAACGAGCCTATACTGGTAGTAATTAAGACGCGAGTATGTTTATGAAACGAGCGCAAGCGAGTTTCACAATTTTCATACGAGAGTCTTAATTACCATTATAGGCAAGTTTCATACGATTTTTTATGCTCGACCATATTTATAACTTGAAATTATTCATAAGTATTCATATTATTCTTATCTGACTGAGGAGCGGAACTGACCTTGTACAATATCTCGTAAATTGTGAGATGTGCGCAGACGCGAAAGTATTGATTTTTTCCGAGGAACAAATGTCATTGACAATGATATAATCTAGAGAGTAAAATGAACATTAATCTTGATATAACCTTGAAATTGATTTAGACATTGAAAAACGAGATGACAAATTGAATTTGTTTGAATATTATTTACAATTAACGCTAATTATTATAGTAACAGAACATAACCTTCTGCGACAGTATTGGATTTCCAGCCTCCGTGACGTTTCGCTAGTTGTCTTTCGATTGCATATCCGACAATAATCGATACTTGCACTTTCATATTGCTACAATGGTGTTTTCTGATTGGTGGAAAACCTGAACTTTAATGAATAGGTGTACTTTAATGAGGTCCAATAAAGGGCTGCTACCAGGTGTATAATTACTACATTTCGGCATGGTCGAGCGTAAAAAATAAATAAATATATAATTAGACTAAAAAATAAAGCAATAAGGAACACAATATCTTTGTACAATTTTATTCAAGGCAGCAATTCGATCCAAACACAATTATTCTTTGTATAAAATCTAACTTTACAGACTGCATTTGCTAACAATTGAGTCAAACACAACATTGATTCAAAAACATAGGACTTGATACAACTATAATGAGACTTATATTACAATAATATTTCTTTGTAAACAATGTTTTCTGTATATGCTATAGTCGCAATCTTAGCCTGCTTTATACCTCTGCTTTATAAATCACTGTATAGTAGCCTCGTTTAATTATTAGGCAGCGGCATTCCTTTTAAGATTTGTAGGCCTTTATTGCATGCACCGATAATAAAATGAAAATGCGACGTTGTCACGTCTTGTTTGTTGCTGCTATATATTAGTACAGGGACATCACTTTATTTTTACCAACATTTTTAACATTAACCTGGCTATACTCGGAAACTCAATTGCCCCCGTCCATTACAGGAATTTGATGTTACTAGTGCAATATTAAACAAATCAGTTTACTAGGTATAGGAGGAGAGAAGAGTAGTGTATCCATTTATGTTGTAGGAAAACACGATATTACGATTTTCAGTTTGATTATCACTTTTACGGAATTTATCAAAATACAGTAGAGTAATAACAATTTTTTTTCAAAAACTCAACTTTTCAGGCAGCTATGTTCGTTATGTAATGTCTACTTTATTTAGCATATTAATTATTGGTGTTAACATACAATATAGAGAGCGCATTTAAATTGAGGGGGTCATAAGTAAAAGGCTGTAAGTGCACTTAAGTTACTTTTGAGAAAATGGGGTTTAAATATTTAAGCTTTCGTAAAATCGGTGAAATTTTTATTTAAATTTTAATGTGTGATGCGATTAAAATATCCCTAAAATTTTAGATACTTTTGCTTACACTGGATGCACTTAACTCATGTTATTACAAATGTCACTAGCATTCCTTTGCTTCTAGCCACCTCAATTCAAAATAAGCTAATCTGAATTTTTAAATAAATTGCTGAAAATGGTTGCCGTTCATTACAATGCAGGCTTCAATTCAGTACGCATATTATTAAAAACATTTTGAAGCATATTCTCTGAAATTGAATTTATCGTTTCTTGAATATAATTTTTTAGTACGATATTATTAATATAGGTTCTTTCTTCTATAGAAAACGCAACCATATTTCTGAAACACACTATACACTGCAGTGTTTACTTCAGTGCTTGAAGACTTCGAATGCAACAGCGGCCGTAAGTTTGTGTGTCTGACGGGAGCAAGGACATTAGTGAAGGGGTGGGAGTGAAGTACATTCAGAAATGCAGGTACAATAAAAATGCAAGTAAAAATAAAATGATGTTCCTATATAACATGGAACAAGACACACTGCTAAAATTTGCAACTCTGGTTTATATATACACTCCGCGTGAAGTATTGGAGCGGCCTTCAAAAGACTTGACAATGGACAGCGCGACATAATTAAAATTATTGAAACTACAAAGCTTCCGTCCTCTTTGACACCGCTAGCCTACTAATTGAACGTGGCTACTTTACAAAATTCGTGGGTGTTATGTAGAGGTAAAAATTAGAGTAAAATGTTATGTAGCACTTTTTCTGAAATTGGTTTATGTATATATGTTTTCTTCGTCAATAGGGAGACCCATTCCAGAACATTTTCTCTTCCAGATTTCCAGGGATTTTTGCAAATATATTTTGAATAACATGTGACCATAATATCGTCTGAAAGATTTTTTTCCTATTTTAACTTTTGATATCGCGCCATATTCTAGAAAATACAACAATGAAAAGAAACACGCTGGTTGACAGGTGTCCCCCACGTGAGTGCTGATGGGTTAAATTGTGATTTGTTTCTCTAAACGGCCCCGAGGAAATTTGCTTTCTGAACGCACCTCGTATAAGGCCGTGGATTTGTATGTGTCCATTACATATGAATAGAAACAGGATTTCCATGCAAATATATACAGTTTGCTACAGTTCTCAAACTTTGTAAATATCCGTTTCATGGCTTAGTGATTCGAAATACGTATACTTTTTCCGTACATATTTACAGGTTTTGGTCCTTTTAGTGGTAAATACATGCATAATTTATGTTTTTTTTTTTAGATTTTAAGTTTAATAATGCATATTTTGAGGTTCATGTTGCATATTACGTCCATTTTTATAGTTTCATTGCATATTTTATGTTAAATCGCATGATACTGCATTTTATAAATGTTGCCTCGTAGAGTTTGGTGTCTCTGAGCTTACAATATTTGACTTTGAACTTTACTAGCTAATCCTCTCATTGTATTGTCACACTAGAATTCCACACTCCTGTTCTATACAAGTCTTACCCTGAGGCTAAAATTATTATTAGAAGGATGCCTCTTCTGCTCCCTTCCATACTTTGTAGTTTGGCGACAATAACACTAACATGCTTCCCCTAACATTCCTTTAATTTGAACAGGCAGATAGGTAGAAGGTCTGTAGTAGGCTACATGTACAGGTGTTTTGTGAATTAGCTACTGTGTTTGTGTTCTGTGAAGTGTTGTAATGCCCCTGATTAAATGTTCGAGAAGAGATCTTGTGGCACAGTGGATCAAGGGAAAGAATATCTTAGAAATTTGGAAAAACTGTTAGTAGTACATTCTGCCATTCGAAAATAAAATCTAAGTTTCAATTTTGATAGTGCATATTTTCAGTGTTTTTCTTTTTCTTCCTTCATTGTGCATATTTGGCTATTTGATAGTGCATGGATGCATGCGTATTTTACGATTTGATAGTGCATGAAAATCCTGTCTCTACATATGAGCAACTGATGAAGTTTCTTTAAAACTGTGTAATTTCAGGAAATGTTGCTTGAATTTAATGGCAAGCACAGGATTAGAGGGGCACTTCTCACTCCTCGCTTTGTTCCCGTATCAACGCTGGTTTCCTTCCCATCCCCCCGGGGGGGGGGGGCAGCAGCCGACGCTTGCTTGGGCAAGGCCTTCGTGTACTATCAGGGCGGCAGAACCGCTCAAAGCGGGCGAAGTCTAATTGCGTTCAATCTCGTTCAGGTGCCGATCGATCGACAGTCAACTTGCCAGAATTTGTACACCAGGCCTCTGTGTCACTATTCATTATTCCGGCTGGGTGGTTGTCGGTCACTTCGCCGACCCTTCCTTCATTTTCCGGAGCTCTTCCAGGCCAGCCTGCACTACGGCACACGGCAACCAGTTGCTTCAACAGCGGCCGGCTAACGCAGAACAAACCTTATCGTGCGTCCACGATAATTTCGAAACTGAATGCAGAACTTTATTTAAAAACGTTCAAAAATTAAATTCATTTGAGGAGGATTCGTGTGAAATTTTGATCACTTTGTATTGGTTTCTTTCTTTCTTCCTTCCTTTCTTCCTTCCTTCCTTCCTACCTTCCTTCCTTTCTTCCTTTCTTCCTTTCTTCCTTTCTTCCTTCCTTTCTTCCTTTCTTTCTTTCTTTCTTTCTTCCTTCCTTCCTTTCTTTCTTCCTTTCTCCCTTTCTTTCTTTCTTCCTTTCTTCCTTCCTTCCTTTCTTTTTATTTCTTCTCTTTTCTTGTGAAAAATAAATCAGTAATATCTTATTTATACAGAGTGTTACCGAGGTGGTGTTACAAACTTTCAAGGATGAAGGCGAAGGGCACATGTATCAATTTGAGATAAGGAACCTTCGTCCGGAAATGACCGAGTCGACAGTTACAAGCAAAAATAGTTGTGTGGAAATGAAATAATTTTATTCCTCTGTACACCTTATTTATGTGTATTTATCTGTACATCTTACACATACTGCAGCCGTGGCGAAAACGTCATCGTGCACCGTGCCACTGCGTAACCTGCAACGTGCATAGCACCTATGGAGGAGTTATATTACCGGTTCTTCTGTATGGTTGTGAAACTTGGACTCTCACTCTGAGAGAGGAACATAGGTTCAGGGTGTTTGAGAATAAGGTGCTAAGGAAAATATTTGGGGCTAAGCGGGATGAAGTTACAGGAGAATGGAGAAAGTTACACAACACAGAACTGCACGCATTGTATTCTTCACCTGACATAATTAGGAACATTAAATCCAGACGTTTGAGATGGGCAGGGCATGTAGCACGTATGGGCGAATCCAGAAATGCATATAGAGTGTTAGTTGGGAGACCGGAGGGAAAAAGACCTTTAGGGAGGCCGAGACGTAGATGGGAGGATAATATTAAAATGGATCTGAGGGAGGTGGGGTATGATGATAGAGACTGGATTAATCTTGCACAGGATAGGGACCGCTGGCGGGCTTATGTGAGGGCGGCAATGAACCTTCGGGTTCCTTAAAAGCCATTTGTAAGTAAGTAAGTACCAGGCTACAAACTAGTGTTTAGTACGTGTAACGAAGAAAGAAATGAACAAGAAAACATAGGACACATTATCACAACCTAAAATTAACTGTCTTCAGAATGTCTCTGAGACAAAGTTTCAAAATCAGGAATTATGTCACTTACTGCCAGTCGTAGTTGATCACGAAGGTATATATTAGTCCTACTTTTCACGTGCGATATTATTCTTCTATAGTGTTAATATTATATTATATAATTCCATTGCCGCTGTAATTATATTTTAGTTCCTATTTTATTTTACTTATTTATTTATATTATTATTTTTTTTTATTCTAATATTATATCTGAACTGCGACCGAGCACGAGCGCTGCTCATTCGGTCTCAAATTTTGTTAATACTACTGTATCTTCTTTTTATATTGCTTGTATTATTTTATTTGTATTTCTCTTTGTTTGTTTTGTAATTATATTTCTTTATTCTGTATATTTGAAATAAATAAATAAATAAATAATAAATTTGTCTGTGAGTCGTGATCTAAATTTGGTTTTTACTATTTTCATTGTTGAAAATAATTTTTCAAAAACGTAAATTATGCGAAAGAACGAAGCTTCGAATGTTTACTTTTTGGCAAAGATTTGAAAAGTTCAACATTTGTCAAGTCCTTACATCTAGCTTTCATTTAACATCACATTGTAAATCTGTGAGTTTAAATTGAAGATCTAACCGCATTATTCGTACATCTGCTCAAAAAGGATCGATGTACAGAGATAATAATAATAATAATAATAATAATAATAATAATAATAATAATAATAATAATAATAATAATAATAATAATAACACTTAACCTTTTAATGTTTCATCAGTAACATGTAGTATAATGCCGTTTTATGTTATGCAACCGTTTTCTCGTAATACTTGTGACCAAATCATACATTTAATATTCTCATCATATTGGCAGCAAAAAATGCGTCCTCCCATCCTACTTGAAACTTTCGTTTTTGCAGAGGTACATGTATTCGAGAGAGACATTGCGACGATACGCCACTCGCAGATCAGAGACAAATACAAATGGAACGGAGTTTGACACCAGTGAGTGAGAGGGTGGGGGTTGTGGGAGGTAGAAAGCACAGCTATCATTGCGAGCCACAATGTGCTCGTGAGTCGCATTTTCGCCACTGCTGACATACTATATTCATCTGACGTTGTTTACGTTGTCTACTTACAGTATTCCATTCAGTGCGCTGTCTGAGGGGTGGGGACAGGAAACTACACTAAAGCAATGCAGATAGCGTAATGTATAACGGACATGTTCGGTCCTGATATGCACGTCTGTAGACAGCAGTGTATATGTACAAGTTGCAGTGTCCAGTCGATCAGTCCTAGTGAAATGGAAGAGTACACGAGAGCGGAATAAGCAGACCTGATTTTCGAATACGGATGAGCCAATGGGAACAGTAGACAAGCTCACAGATTGTATCGGGACAAGTACCCACGTAGGACACCATCTTTCTACGACTGTTCCAAAGGTTAAGGGAAGGAGGGCACGTGGTGCGAAATTACAATTCCAATTTCACACAATTATTTTTGCTTATAACTTTCGACTCAGGCATTTCCGGACCAGGGTTCCTTATCTCAAATTGATATATGTGCCCTTCGCCATCATCCCTGAAAGTTTGTAACACCACCTCGGAAACACTCTGTATGTGAGCATGTTTCAGTGTTCTGAGGTAGTTGGAAGCATACGAATTACATCACATTAAAATGGATACATCCTAGAAATTATAAGATTTGCTGATGATATGTCGTTGTTAGTAGAAGAGGAGACGATACTAAGGGATACGCTACTGGAGCTAAATGACAGCTGTGAGCAGTATGGGATGAAGATAAATGCAAACAAGACGAAGACCATGGTCATAGGAAGAAAAATAAAAAAGGTAAACTTGCGAATACTAAATGAGACAGTAGAGCAAGTCGGCACCTTCAAGAGGGTTTGGAATTCAACGGGTTACATCAGCTGCTCCTCTATACGGATGACCTGAATATGTTAGGAGAAAATTCACAAACGATTAGGGAAGACAAAGGAAGTTTACTTGAAGCAAGTAAAGCGAGAGGTTTGGAAGTAAATCCCGAAAAGACAAAGTATACGAAATGGAAATATAAAAATTGAAAATTTATCCTTTGAAGATGCAGAAAAGTTCAAATATCTTGCAGCAACAGCAACAAATATAAATAACACTCGGAAGTAAATCAAGCGTAGAATAAATAATGGAAATGACTGTTATTATTCGGTTGAGAAGTTATTATCATCCAGTCTGCTCTCAAAAAACCTGAAAGTTAGAATTTCTAAAACAGTTATATTACCGGTTGTTCTTTATGGTTGTGAAACTTGGACTTTCACTTTGAAGAGAAACAGATGCTAAGAGTGTTCGAGAATAAGGTGCTTAAGAAAATATATGGGGCTAAGAGGGATGAAGTTACAGGAGAATGGAGAAAGTTACACAACGCAGAACTGCACGCATTGTATTCTTCACATGACATAATTAAGAATATTAAATCCAGACGTTTGAGATGGACAGAGCATGTAGCACGTATGGGCGAATCCAGAAATGCATATAGAGTTTTAGTTGGGAGGCGGGAGAGAAAAAAACCTTTGGGGATATCGAGACGTAGATGGGAGGATAATATAAAAATGGATTTGAAGGAGGTGGGATATGATGGTAGAGACTGGATTAATTTTGCTCAGGATAGGGACCGATGGCGGGCTTATGTGAGGACGGCAATGAACCTGCGGGTTCCTTAAAAGCCATTTGTAAGTAAGTAAATAAGTCCTTTATAGAAGGTGAATTTAGACAAAATTAATGACTTCTCTTCTAACTTACACAAAAGACTTTTACGAAAGTTTGTACAGGAATGCTAGAACTGAAAAAAAATAATCACTGGATATAGATGGAGCTCACCCAAGTAGTGTTCAGGTGTGAGTTCGAATCTCTTTTGAGTCTATTAGGTAGTAGAGTTTCTTCGGACGTTTTCCAACTATAAGGAGAATACCTCTTTTCGAATCCTGAGATGAAATTCGACAAAATATTAACTCCCTGTCACATATCTCATGTGCACTAAATGATAGTGTAGTTGATGAAGCGTCGGTGAAATATTAAACACAATAAGATTATTTCACTACTTTATTAAGTTTCTGTTACAAAATAAAAATTGTCCGAATGCCTGAGTCCGATGCTCAACTTTATTAAAACACAAAACCAGATAACTAGCATTAGGAATTCAATATTGATGCCAGTTTCCATGGCTACTGCGTTGTTCGCAATCGATAGTTGGTATCCGATAGAACTGTAATAAGAGCTCTGCATTGAAGCTGCCTCTCTTATGAAGTTGGGCGGCGTGGAAATTAACTACACAGAATTCAGTAGTAAATCCGCACGCCGGCGAGCTGATGAGATGAATGGAAATCGAACTGGCGGCGTGGGTGGCGGCCATTGATCGTGTTTATCAATGACGGATTGCCGCAGACTAGCAAAACGTTCTTTGTTAGTCCTCCCCTCATGCGCCTAGTCGTAGTGCACTTCGCTTCACTGACTGCTTCTAACGAGAACGAAGCAGGTTCGAGTCCAGTGTGGACAAAGTGATTGTGAGACAGATTTCCTCGATGGAAGCTTCTTCGAACCAGTACAGTATTCTTGTATTGTTGTCCTGGATATGAAAGGAAGGCAATGGAAGGAAAACATTACAAAAGGAAAACATATAGATAGAATGAATAAAAAATGAAATGAGGGAAGAGATATAAAAAAGAAAAATAAATGAAGACAGGAAGAAATAATGGCTAAGGAAACAAAGAAAGGAAGTTAAAGAAACGAAGGATAAACGAAGACAAGAAGAGAAAACGGAGGAAGAGAAAAGCAAAAGAAAAAAGAAGATAAAATGGAAGGAAAGAAAAAACTACAAAAGGTAAAAACATAAAAAGCGCTAGAATAGGAAATGTAAATTAAAACGAAAGGAGAAAACACTGAAGGAGAATAAGAAAGCTGCGAGAAAAACAAAAGAAAAACGGGAGGAGCGAAAACAAAAGAAATACGGCAGAAGAGAAAATGATAAAAAAACAGGAGAATAAATGGAAATGAAAACGAAATGAGGTAGAGAATAGAAAGAGAGAAAAAACGGAAGGGGGAAAAACAAAAAGGAAAAACGGAACAGAAAAAAATAAAAAAATCGAAGAGAAAAGGAAGAAAACAAATAGGAGAGGAAAAGGAAATAAGAACGGAAGGAAGGGCAAAGGAAAGAAAAACGGAACGAGAGAACAAGAAAACAGGAGAAGAAGAAAAGGCAAGAAAAATGGAAGGAAAAGAAAATCGGGAGAGAAAAAAGAAAATAAAAACGGGAGGAGAGAAAAAAAAGAAAAACGGAAGGAGAGAAAAAGAAAATAGGAGAAGGAAAGGCAAGAAAAATGGAAGTAAAGGAAAAACGGAAGGAGAGAAAAAAGAAAAGAAAAACGGAAGGAGAGAAAAAGAAAAGAAAAACGGAACGAGAAAAAAAGAAAACAGTAGAAGAAGAAAAGGCAAGAAAAATGGAAGGAAAGGAAAATCGGAAGGAGAGAAAAAAGAAAAGAAGAACGGAAGGAGAGAAAAAGAAAAGAAAAACGGAAGGAGAGAAAAAGAAAACAGTAGAAGAAGAAAAGGCAAGAAAATGGAAGGAAAGGAAAAACAGAAGGAGACAAAAAAGAAAAGAAGAAAGGAAGGAGAGAAAAAAGAAAAGAAAAACGGAAGGAGAGAAAAAGAAAATAGTAGAAGAAGAAAAGGCAAGAAAAATGGAAGGAAAGGAAAATCGGAAGGAGAGAAAAAGAAAAGACAAACGGAAGGAGAGAAAAAGAATAGAAAAACGGAACGAGAGAAAAAGAAAACAGTAGAAGAAGAAAAGGCAAGAAAATTGTAGGAAAGGAAAAACAGAAGGAGAGAAAAAGGAAAAGAAGAACGGAAGGAGAGAAAAAAGAAAAGAAAACTGAATGATAGAAAAAGAAGAAAACTGAACGAGAGAAAAAGAAAACAGTAGAAGAAGAAAATTCAAGAAAATTGAAGGAAAGGAAAATCAGAAGGAGAGAAAAAAGAAAAGAACAGAAGGAGAGAAAAAAGAAAAGAAAAACGGAACGAGAGAAAAAGAAAACAGTAGAAGAAGAAAAGGCAAGAAAATGGAAGGAAAGGAAAATCAGAAGGCGAGAAAAAAGAAAAGAAGAACGGAAGGAGAGAAAAAGTAAAGAAAAACGAAAGGAGAGAAAAAAAAAGAAAAACGGAACTAGAGAAAAAGAAAAGGAGAATAGGAAAAGGCAAGAAAAACGGAAAGAGAAAAAATAAATAAAGGAGAAGTGAAAAAGGAGAAAATTGAAGGAGAGAAAATGAAAAAGGATATTGAGAAATCATAAGAAGATTGAGAGAAAGAAGAAATAAGAAATGAATGGGTGGAAAAACTGAAGGATAGAGAAAGAAAACAAAAGAATGGAGGACAAAGGAACGAAGACGAAAAGAAAAAAGGAAATGAAAAAGAGAGAAAAAATAAATACGAAGAAGAGAAAGAGAAAAGAAAGAAGCGGAGGACGTGCAGATAAAGAAAGAAAAAATTGAGCATGAGAATAGCAAGAAGCGAGAGAGAAAAGAAAAGGAAAAACAGGAAAGTAGGATAGGCAAGAACTAAGGAAGAAAAACAACAACAAATTATAAATGAGAGGAAGAAAACAGACAATAAAGAAGGACAAGAGAGGAGGAAAGAAGGATGAAGAGAAACGAATGTAGAAACAAGATCAGAAGGAACGGGAGAGACGAAGAAGAACAGCTGTGTGCTCTCCTATGGCAATAGCTGTGTTGATGTAGCGCGTGATGCGGCCAGACAGGGGAGGACTCTCCGCTGGACTTCCACGTGCAGACACCCGTGTCATTTCCGGAGCATGTCACACGACTAGCAACTCTGGAAAATCGCACCACTTGCACCTCCACTGTCTTCCTCCAGCGGTTACATTGCTCGCTACACCTGATCTGAGATCGCGGGTTCGAACCCGGCCAAGGATTGTGGCTGAGAAAGTAATTAAAGGATGAAGGCCAGTAGCTTCACGGCATTTTTAAAAAATCACGCTCTTGAAAAGGGTAAAACAATCCGGGCATTAATTTATTTCCAACATCAAATTCAACCCAATTTTATTCCAGTCATCCACTCACCGTCGTCATCTCATTGCTGCGTCGTCACCTTATCACTGTAGCCTTAATCTCATGGTCATCTCATTGTCAGTCATCATTATCTCATCGCCAACTCATAGACACGTCGTAAACTCCTCTCCGACTTCATTACAAACAGTACATATTCGCTGCCATTGTCACTCTCATCTGTTGTCTCATTATGATCGTCTTCATTTCATTGCTGTCATCGTCATCTCATTTCCGTTATTTCCTTCAACATCAATATCATCTTCGTTATCTCATTGTAACAGTTACTGCCATTTCGTTACAGTCAGCAACTCATTGTCGTCGTCACCATCTCATTGACATTATCAAATCATTATCATCATTTTATTGACATTTAATCTTCTACTTGATATTGTCATCATTTAGTTGACAGTGCAATCTCGTTAACACAAGGCCACTGGGAAGACCTCGAAGTAGATGGAAAGATGAAATTCAGAATGAATGCATGGAAATGGGAATTACCAACTGGGAGGAACTAGCAAAAGACAGAACAGAGTGGAAGCGTTTTGTGAAATTGACATAGAGTCGACATGCTCCATAATGTCCTTTGTTGCGGTTGTTGTTGCAATCTCGTTGACAGTATCATCTCATTGATATCGTTATCTCACTGGAATTATCATCTCATCTATAGTGTCTTCATCTCATCGACAGTATCGTCATGACGTCGACAGTGTTGTCACCTTATCGATATTGTCCTCATCTCATCAACATTGTCGTCATTTCGAAGACATTGTTGCTATCTGGTAGACATTGTCACCATCTCAAAAACATTGTTGCCATAAACATTATCGTCATTTCAAAGACATTGTTGCTATCTGATAGACATTGCTACCATCTTACAGACATTGTCATCATCTTATTGACATTATCGTCATCTCATAAACATTTTCATCTCATACATTATAGTCATCTCAAAGACATTGTCTTCATCTCATAGACATTATCGTCATCTCAAAGATGTCACTATCTCATAAACATTATCATCATGTCAAAGACATTGTCGTCATCTCATAGACATTGTCGCCATCTCACAGACATTGCCACCATCTCATCGACATTATTGTCATCTCATAGACATTGTCATCATCTCATCGACATTATAGTCATCTCAAAGATAATTTCGCAATCTCATAAACATTATCATCATGTCAAAAACATTGTCGTCATCTCATAGACATTGTCACCAACTCATCGATATTATTGTCATCTCATAGATATTGTCATCTCATCGACATTATAGTCATCTCAAAGATAATTTCGCAATCTCATAAACATTATCATCATGTCAAAGACATTGTCGTCATCTCATAAACATTATCATCATGTCAAAGACATTGTCGCCATCTCTCAGGCATTGTCACCATCTCATCGATATTATTGTCATCTCATAGACATTGTCATCATCTCATCGACATTATCGTCATCACAAAGATAATGTCGCCATCTCATAAACATTATCATCATGTCAAAGATATTGTCGTCATCTCATAAACATTATCGTCATGTCAAAGACATTGTCGCTATCTCACAGACATTGTTACTATCTCATCGACATTATTGTCATCTCATAGGCATTGTCATCATCTCATCGACATTATAGTCATCTCATAGAGATTGTCGTAATCTTATAGCCTGTGTCGTCATTTTAAACACAGTGTCGTAATCTTATTGACAGTATCGTCATTTTATCGGTATTGTTATCTCATCGACAATGATGTAATCTGTTCGAAGTTGTCGGAATCTTATCGACAGTGATTTCATTTTATTGATATTGTTATCTCATCTACATTAACGTAATCTAGTCGACATTGGCGTAATCTTATTGACATTGTCGTAATCTTATTGACTTTGTCGTAATCTTATTGAGATTGTCAGAATCTTATCGAGTGTCGTTATCTTATGTATATTGTCATGTCATCACTGTCATCATCTACTGCAGCCGTGGCGAAAAGGCCATGGTGCGCCGAGCCACTGTGTAAGCTGCAACGTGCATAGCACCTATGGAGGGAGACAGACGACCGAAGGGGAAGTTAATGTTTAGGACGTGTAACGATGAAAGAAATGAACAAGAAAACATAGGACACATTATCACAACCTAAAATTAACTGTCTTCAGATGTCTCTACGACAAAGTTTCAAAATCAGGAATTATGTCACTTACTGCCAATCGTAGTTGATCACGAAGGTATTTGTCTGTCAGTCGTGATCTAAATTTGATTTTTACTATTTTCATTGTTGAAAATAATTTTTCACAAACGTAAGTTACAGCGAACATGGCTTCAACAGAGCAAGCGAAAGAACGAAGCTTCAAATATTTATTTTTTTTTCCAAAGATTTGAAAAGTTCGATATCTGTCAAGTCCTTACATCTAGCTTTCATTTAACGTCACATTGTAAATCTGTGAGTTTGAATTGAAAATCTAACCGCATTATTCGTACATCTGCTGTAAAAGAATCGACGTACAGAGATGATAATAATAATAATAATAATAATAATAATAATAATAATAATAATAATAATAATAATAATAATGATAATAATAATAATAATAATAACACTTAACCTTTTAATGTTTCATCAGTAACATGTAGTATAATGCCGTTTTATGTTATACAACCGTTTTCCTAGTAATATTCATGAAGAAATCATACATTTAATATTTTCATCATATTGTAAGCAAAAGAATGCATCCTCCCATCCTACTTGAAACTTTCGTTTTTATAGAGGTACATGGTTTCGAGAGAGATATTGCGACGATACGCCACTCGCAGGTCCGAGACAAATACAAATAGGACGGAGTTTGACTCCAGTGAGTGAGAGGGTGGGGGTTGTAGGTAGGAAGCGAGAGAAAAGCACTGCGAGCCACAATATGCTCGTGAGTCGCATTTTCGCCGCGGCTGCTCTACTGTTGCCCACGTGTATCAACGTCGGTTAGTGTAAACACCGGTTAAAATTGTCACCTAACCTCTGGTTAAGCATTTTTACTGTGGATCGACCTCGGTTACGACTTAAATAGGAGGTTAACCACAGTAATCTCTAACCGGCCATATTCGAGCGGTTAAAGGAGATAACCAGTGATTAGTAGAGCAAATAAAGCAAAATGGCGGCCAGAGCCACAGATGTTTACTTCGAAGACGATTATTATTGTACAGTACTTGAATTACTTGATAGAACGTGAGCGTGAAGGTTCTTTAGTGGAAAGAGAGAATTCTTAGGAGGAATTAAGTGACAGAAAATTTCAGGAGGGATTTCGTTTATCAAAATCTACAAATGGATCACTTGAAATAACACAAAAGTCATATTTCTCCTATGGTTCGGCTGCTTATATTACGATTCTATCACAGTCTACTATATACAGTCGCGAAGCTCAATATGTAGTAAAAATGCAAACATGGGTAGTTGCCTACCACTAGGATCGCTACTATCGCCTCATCATCGCAGATCTCTTTCCTAGCAGCCGACAAAATATGTTACACTTTCGTTGTGTTCTTTTGGAAAAATTAACACCTTCCTTCCATTATTGAAATATTAAATGCATAAAGTTAATTTATTATTTTAATGAAGTATATTAAATTCCACCATAAACTCGAAGATACCTGCAAGAAATAAGTTAATATAATTTTTGTTTGTGCAAAACAAACTGAAATTTACTATAATAGCTTCACTCATTCAAGATTATAGCGATAATTAACTATGAAACCAATAAATATTAATTTTCATTTCTCTTTACAACAATAATAATGGAGATATGAATGAATGGAGTAACATACGTGTACCGGTACTTGTAGTGTAGGATTACGTAGTTAACAAAGTGGGATGAGGTTAAGCAATAATAATCACACCAGAATTGGAAATAAAACGTGATCAATAAATTTTATTGTAACAGACTTTTTCTACGTCTCTAGTAAAGCAACAAATAAAAATAACAACAAAATTAATAACTATAATTAAAAACATATCCTTTGAAGATAAAAGTAGGCCTAAGCAATAATAATCCCACCAGAATTGAAAATAAAACGTGATCAATAAATTTCATTAAAACAAACTTAATTTTTCTACGTCTTTAGTAAAATAACACATAAAAATAATAACAAAATTAATAGCTACAATTAAAAATATATCCTCTGAAAAAAAAAAAAAAAAGTAGACCTGACCTTTATTTCTCAGGAAATTTAGCAGCCTAAGTGACAGAACTTTAACCGGTATCTAATGTCCTTTCGGTTAGACTGAAATATTTCATTGTGAAATTTAAGGATATAATGTATTCTAACAGTCACAAAGAACTTCAAATTAACAGTTTTGTTTCTGCACAGCATTCTTGTGGAAACCCAGGAACCTTTCTGAATCTTTCGGAAATCGGAAAAAGGATAACTCTGGCCTCTTTCTCTTACTCTTGCTACAATTTATAGCACTACAAACGTCTCCTCCTTGTCCCATATTATTATTCCAATTATTATATTTTAGCCATTAACATTTTCATTATAACCAATAACGAACATTTCACAAGCATCAATGTGAAATACGCAACGAGCTAGCACTCGATCGAAATACGACACAGTCCAAAGTCGACCATGGACAGTCTATTGTTTCTAGTTGCTAACCGCTTGGAGCGCTGTATCACGAGATTTGCAAAAAAACACCTCAAGCTTCGCGACTGTATATAGTAGACTGTGATTCTATGTAACTGTTATTTTCTGTATTTTAAGAGGCAATACTCTAATATCTCTTTCTCTATGTCACTGGCTGAACAAAGAGAGGTTATGGATGGATCATAGGATAATGAACAGTTCCCTCGTGTAAATGGGGTCCTGGATCGTATACACATTCCTATTAATCTTCTGCGTCCTTTTCCTTTATAGATATTCCATCTGTTTATATAATATATTTAAATTCTAGTAATTAAGTCTAGCGATACTTCAACCACACAATGGGATATAATCATTTTTGCATTCAATTTTCTATTTTGTACGATTTTAACCTAACAGCAAGGAAATGCAACTCGCAAGTAAGTATAACAGCGCCCAAAGGCAAACAAATGCAAAGCGAAAATATAGGACACGTTCATTTCGATGTAGAACGGAGTGAGCGCAGTCATTTTTAGACGTTGACTATTATCTTTGCAGCGGTATGGATGCTTTCCTTTAGTCATTTTGTAGAAACAATGTACCATCATAGACTTTACTCTGGTTAAATGAGGTGTCAGCTAGCCATGTTTAAGTAATCTGTGATTATGAATGGTGCACACAGATTACATTTTAACTACTGTTAGTGTTTAACCGTCGTTTCATAATCTACGATTACTGCGTTTTTAACCGATGTTGATACACTTCGCCATGTATCAGGTTTCTCTACATCCCCCACGGAAATCGAATGCGGGGCCGCTGGCTTGGTTGCCCCGAGCCCCAAGTCTGCTCCAGTTCCCCGTAGCTGCGTATTGTAGTTAATCCACAGATATAAAAACCGCTGGCTGGTAATGACAGGCCGATGGTCATTGCATACAACGACAGCCTGCTGGACTAATACGCATTCCGCACATGTATGTGCTCCGAACACGATTCCAGTCGCCCTTAACGAGATTCGCCCGCAGTGAGCTGAGGCCACGTTTTTTATTCACCAAATTATTTAATTCAAGAGACATCAATTTGAAATATGGTCCACGCCACCTAGTTGTGGTCCACTAAGTTAACGTTGTACCATAACGAATAGAAAGAAGAAATGTGCGCACTCCTATCTGTTCAGCATTGTCGACGGTGACCAAGAGAATTAGTGGCGCTGCGATCGGTATTGCTCAGTTGGAAGCGAATATTCATAAAAGAAGCAGTGGAGTGTTCGTTCATTTCGTTTGCTTTTTTAGTGTAATTAAGTGCGTTAAATACTTTAAGTGCCAATACACTAATCTGCAATTATTCGTACACGAGTGACAAGTGAGTAGCTCTCACGATTTATTTATTAAAGGACGAGATTATTATGTTTTTGTAGTGTTATATTTGAAGCAATGCCTTCGTGTTTTGTTCCGGGTTGTAGGGCGTGCGTGTTTCATTTGTTTATGCAAACAGAACAGACAATAAAAGAAAAATTGAGCGATGGAATGTGGCGCGACATATTTCACGAGTGCATAGACAGTATTACCTCAATTGTAATTCAGCCACCGGGAACAGATGCTGCTTGGATCATGCCATGGATATCATACCGAAACTAATTTTTCGCTATATGAAATGTCGGTTCTTCTTCCGGACGAAACAAATCCGACGAGAACTCCAAGCTCCGAGAGCCGCCAAATCATCTCGTAAATTCTCCAAAGTGTCGGACAAGTAACTGTTGGTGAGTACATATTGCATGCCTACAAGCAGCCCTAAGTTAAGTTTTACATATTAAACTATTATTTGTTTTACAGTGTGATGTATATGAATGTGTTTTTCTTTCAAATAGTCTTAATGTTGTAAGTACAATGCCAGTTACGTACGTATATGGAGCGAAAGGTAAACAGTGCAACTTACGTTAAATGTATTTACGTACTTACACACGGAACAGACTGAGCGAACTCTGCACTAGCGCCGCGTGGTATCGGCCGTTTGAATTAACAGAGTGCGACCACTACTTCTTTCTATTCGTTATGGTTGTACCACAGTCTAATAGATACAGTCGCGCAACTTCAACACTTTTTTTGCCAACATTCGCGACACTAGCGCCCAAGCGGCAGGCAAGGCACTGGTAATAGGGTTGATACAGCCAGCACGTGCTTTAAAGGGATGCGAGGTGTTATAATAACGTTTTAATCATGCGTCGGAATAAAGGCAATGTGTGCAATGACGAAAATTGCAGTAACAACAAGTTTAAATCTCCGAATTTGTCTTTTCTCAGATTTCCTAAAGACCAAGAGAAAACCATAACTCAGTCATAACCAATAATCCACGTTGTAGATAGCCTACGTATTGTGTTCTATAAAACATTTATTAGTTATCGGTTACCTATTTGTATGTCAGGAAGAACAGTTTAAATAAAAACAAAGTAAATACCTGTTACAGTATATTATTTTTTTGCAGAGATCATATGTGTAAATGTGTAACCATTCCGATTTTGGATAATACATCTACAGTTTTTAATGCAAGTAATTCCATAATTTTTGTATTCGTGTTTTTTTTCTTTATATTTTCAAAAGTTGAATGTTATATAGCATTCAAGTAGGTATCATGGTGTTAATTTTGCAAGAATTCATGGAGTATAGTAATCCCTTTGCAAAATATTCACTCCTTGAATAAATCCAAACTGTGTCGATAAATTTCTGATGTGTTCGTGTAGATTCATGTGGCAGACGTATTAAGTTCTCAAGAAATAAAAGAGCCTTTTTAAATTTAATATAAAAAGCAATCTTTTCTGTAATAATTTGCATGACTGTTATTGGTGTTGATTTTACATTCCCAGTGATTATTTGAGCCATTCAGTGCAGAAGTGGTGTAAGTCAAAATCAGGTAATGAGGTTTAAAGTAAAAATTCTGTAAAATACAGGCAAAGTAGCAATTAATATATCCTTCGTGCTATTCACTGACTATTAATAGTTTAAATACATTCAATATTAACTGCCGCTTTGCGCTGTATTTTACAGAATGTTTACTTTAACCCCTCATTACCCATTTTTGACTTACACCACTTCTGCTCTGAAAATAAAATTAGGCCTACATTTTCTGAGTTAATTGAAGTTACAATTTTTTCAACAAAATTGTATGTTCATTTATTTGTTCTCACCTACGTCATATTAACAGTAAGTGCATGTAAATTACGTATTTATAGGTAGGATATGTTAAAATTGGGCATTATGTGTGAAAACTGGAAATGTAATGTAAAATGCGGTAAACTTGCCATAAAAATTTAAACCATAACATCAGCACTATTTGTCACTCAAAATAATAAAGGAAATACCGGTTGTTAAGAAATGGAAAAATAATGAATTTCATATTAATGTTTAAATCCTCCCCCTTTCTTTATTTTCAAGTTTACCTCAGCGGCCGAGTTTACCCCAATTAGCGGTATGCAAAATCGTTAATTTCTCATGAAATAGGGCGAGGAGTTCACCACGCGATGTACCCTACGAGATATTCCCTACAATTTTGAAGCTGCTACGTAATTTTTACTCTTCTCACAGGAAATACAAAGTTCCAATGATTCATAAATATATTTAGGAATGAATTGAATTAACCGACCACGCAACGAACAATTATATTATTTCAAACCATGATACGTGATCAGGGCCATGATGCAATTGTAAGGAGCAGAAAGAATTACGTTTATTCCCAGCTTCTGAAACTTGTAGATTAACTGCGTGTGAAATTCTTCCAGGATTCTAAAGTAGAATTAATAAGAACCATATACACTTATTGTATAGCATAAAAATATAAAATAAATTACGCAAAATCCGTTTTCTGATGTGTTATCATATGTCGTGTGCACACTTTTAACTTGCCTGCCGCTAGAGGGCTACTGTCGCGCCAGCTGTCAAATGTTGGCATATTTTATACGTATGAGTTGCGTGACTATCTATTAGACTGTGGTTGTACTGTTACAATGAACAACCATGTACATAGGTGGGCAACTCGTGCTCTCAAAGTGTCAACACAATCTCAGTGCAGGTAGAACGGACTCTGTATTAGCTGTAGTGTCTGTGTGCGGTTCTTTCAAGACACAAGTTCGATAGCGTCTGCAGTAAGTGGCGGCTCGTTTTAAGTGAAAAACAATATAATTCCCAGATCACTTCCTTTTAGTTACGAGTAAAAAGATAATTTTTTTTAATTAAGAAGAGAGGTAAAGCTTGTATTCTATTACACTTTCTTACACCCTGTTGCTCTAAATTTATCTACCAGATTAATGACATTTGTACGAAAATATTCTGTAATGATATATTCAGGAAATTGTGAAAAAAAAAAAACTGTTGTTCACATTCGGTATATTGTAATTCCAGTTCCCATCATCGTCCTTCATACCTACAAACAGTAAAACAAAACTCTTGTTTAAATAATGCTGTTAAGTACCGTACCATATTATAGGGTACCGTACTTTCGGTAACTCTAATCTTCACTTGTGCTCAGTCCACACAGATAAATTTAGTTATGCTACACACAATACCTGTGTGAAAATAAACTTCAATAATATAAGCTCTTTCTTCTATAGAAAATGCAACATATTTCTGAAACACACTGTACTCTCTACTGTTTATTTCACTGCTAGCAACAGCGGCCGTAAGTTTGTGTGACTGACGTTAGCAAGGACATAAGTGAAAGGGGTGGGAGTCAAGTACATTTAGAAACGCAGGTACAATAAAAATTGAAGTAAAAATAAAATGATGTCCCTGTACACGATACAGTAATGGGTGAAAAAAATGTTGAATCTTTCCAAAATTTTACTGCTGTAAGCTGTACCTAACCCTCTAAGTTGTCTCGGATCCTAAGTCTGCTTATTACCATAGTTACAGTATTATGTGTTATGGATTAAGCCGAAGTTCGGCAACCTGACAGGTTATATCAAACAATTCAATGAACTAGAATGTGATTATTTATTTATATATTTATTTACTTATTTATTTAATATTTACTTATTTATTTATTTATTTATTTATTTATTTATTTATTTAAATACTGTCTATTAGTGAAGTCCTTAAGCCTATTTTTAAATACATTTTTGGTTGTTGGTAAGGCCTTTAGTAAGTCTGCAGGTAAAGCATTCCAGTCCCTGATAGTACGATTGAGAAAAGAAAACTTTCCAGTGTCCGTCCTCTGTCTTCTTTCCCCTTGGAAGTAAATCCCGAAAAGACAAAGTATATGATTATATCTCGTGACGGGAATATTGTACGAAATGGAAATATAAAAATTGGAAATTTATCCTTCGAAGAGGTGGAAAAATTCAAATATCTTGGAGCAACAGTAACAAATATAAATGACACTCGGGAGGAAATTAAACGCAGAATAAATATGGGAAATGCGTGTTGTTATTCGGTTGAGAAGCTCTTATCATCCAGTCTGCTGTCCAAAAATCTGAAAGTTAGAATTTATAAAACAGTTATATTACCACTTCTTCTGTATGGTTGTGAAACTTGGACTCTCACTTTGTGAGAAGAACATAGGTTAGGGGTGTTTGAGAATAAGGTGCTTAGGAAAATATTTGGGGCTAAGCGGGATGAAGTTACAGGAGAATGGAGAAAGTTACACAACACAGAACTGCAAGCATTGTATTCTTCACCTGACATAATTAGGAACATTAAATCCAGACGTTTGAGATGGGCAGGGCATGTAGCACGTATGGGTGAATCCAGAAATGCATATAGAGTGTTAGTTGGGAGGCCGGAGGGAAAAAGACCTTCAGGGAGGCCGAGACGTAGATGGGAGGATAATATTAAAATGGATTTGAGGGAGGTGGGTTATGATGATATAGACTGGATTAATCTTGCACAGGATAGAGACCGCTGGCGGGCTTATGTGAGGGCGGCAATGAACCTTCGGGTTCCTTAAAAGCCATTTGTAAGTAAGTAAGTAAGTAATTGTATCGTGAAGAATCAGAATCCAATCAAAGCTATATCAAAAAGAAATAATTCTTCTTCATACATCTTGATCACACAACTTTTAACACTATAACTTATCACTTCGGAATATGTTATTATATGTCTATGTATTTCTCGTGTTAAATTTTATCGTACCTGGTTAACATGTTAAATAAATAAATAAATAAATAAACAAACAAACAAACAAACAAATAAATAAATAAATACGCAGTATTTAAAGGGTGTAATTGATATTTTGTTATTGAAGTGTGTTGTATCAGTGAAGTGTGTTGTGTCAGTGAAGTGTGTTGTGTAAGTGAAACGTGTTCCTGTCAGTGAAGCTTTATAGTTTATAGTGGCAGTGCAAAGTATTTGAACAGTGAAATGTTTTTGAAGTGTTAGTGAAATCAGGATAGAATCAGTGAAATGTGTCGTAGTTCCAGTGCAATGAGTGAGTTGACAGCGAAATGAGTGTAGTGTTGAAAGGTACTTGTGCAGGTATGAACATATCATATTCGTGGGTTTTAGTTCGAACTTAGGTTTAAGATACAAATTAGATTTACTTTAAATGTTATTTTAACTTATGATGTTCCCTGTCATCATCATCATTATTATTATTATTATTATTATTATTATTATTATTATTATTATTGCTAGTATTAATTATTAGTATTATTATTAAATGTATTATTTTATTAATTGTGTTTATTATTGTCATTATTGAGTGTAATTAGTTACCACTGCCACCGGGTATATACCCATTGCAGTGTGAATAAATACATACATACAAATCCTTCACGATGCAATTAAAATTATAAATTCATATATGGTTCCACAGTTTTCCTGACACTGCCTTTTCCATATTCATAATGTACACTTATTTCTTGACCCTCCTGTAAAGTCCTTTGATAAATAAGTTTGAAATAATTTGATGTGAATTTCATAGCTTGCGAGGGAACACGTTGTATTCTCTATGTGTAGGAAAACTGCCACACACAA
Organism: Periplaneta americana; assembly: GCF_040183065.1. Taxonomy (NCBI): domain Eukaryota; kingdom Metazoa; phylum Arthropoda; class Insecta; order Blattodea; family Blattidae; genus Periplaneta; species Periplaneta americana. Next base: position 199,437,788 of record NC_091119.1, on the reverse strand, counting down.
ATGTTGCGTCATGCCGCGAGAGCTTGTGTGGCTGGAATTACCATGAAATAAGGCACGTGGGGAACCGCGGCAGCTGTTAAGACTTATCAAAGCCTAAATAAATTGTCTCTTGCTTTCCTCCCTTGTAATTACATTGCCGTAACATAATTAAAACAAACACCAATTAAGTGTGACGAGCTGAGAGGGCTAAAGATTTAGATGGCTTGGAGTTGTTGAACCATACCTTCACAAGGGCCGTCCGTTGGTGCAGTATTTAATTACATAAATAATAATCTAAATACTTAAGCTAATAACAAATGACTATATCATCATCATCATCATTAACACCAGCCAACACCATGATCTTTATCATCACCATTACCACCAGAATTCAATATCAAAATTCAAATCTAAATCAATGCCGAAGTTTTTACATTTAGTATCTTGACAATAATTTCCTTTTGTTAGATTAACCCTTTCTCTTGTCTTTGTGTCAGGGTACTAGAATAGCTTATTGTCCCTTGGCTAATTGTCCAATTGTCCCTTAGTCACAGATTGTAACTGTTATTTTGTGTTTCTATTTGTTATATATATTTTTACTTTACATCCTTTCTTTTTTGCATCATTGCTTAATATGTTAGACAAATTTTTATTATTTTCAATTTCTACTTGTGTGTTCAATTGTTTTTATGTAATATTCATTCTGTCACATATTACTATTTTAATTTGCATCATGATGTATCAATTTTCTTGTAGTTGTATTGCATTTCTGGTGGTGTGGAAGAGAAGGCCTGATGGCCTTAACTTCATCAGAGTAAATAAATAAATAAATAAATAAATAAATAAATAAATAAATAAATAAATAAATAAATAAATAAATAAATAAATAACATGTTAACCAGGCACGATGGAATTTAACACGAAAAAGACATATAATACATATTCCGAAATTCTTCTTCATGAAATTCTAATACTGAAAAACTGAAGCATTAAATTATTCAGGAATCAGTAACATTTCACAGGATATTCTACTGAATGTCATACAGAGCCTGAAAAACTCAACTAGGGCCTTTTACAAATGGTTTTTAGAGAATCCGGAGGTTCATTGCCGCCCTCACATAAGCCCGCCATCGACCCCTATCCTGAGCAAGCTTAATCCAGTCTCTATCATCATATCCCACTTTCCTCAAATCCATTTTAATATTATCTTCCCATCTAGGTCTCGGCCTTCCCAAAAGTCTTTTTCCCTCAGGTCTTCCAACTAACA
>NC_091119.1:199369042-199434042 GCF_040183065.1 Periplaneta americana | reverse complement strand
GCTGTTATACCCGATCTACAACGTTTGACCCTCTGTATCTCAAATTCAAGACTTTGAAGTTAAGTTCTTGTTCCATAGAACGCCTCACTTTTACTTTAAAGACTAAGATCTCACTTAATTTAAAATTAAGCTTTAAAAGCCATCCATCATACATCGAGCATAGCGTCCATCGCTCCTTACATCTGTCAGGTTGAGAGCAATGTCGTTATATACGAGATTTTCCGGATTGGCAACGCTACACGTTCCCACACCCCGCTGGAATTCCGTCATCACACAGAAGCTGTTCAAGCTAACTTTACATCCTGAATCACAAGTTCAAGGAATGTCGGCCATTAGTCACATATCCATCCACAAAAATAATTTAAGTTGCGAACCAGTTTCAATTTGTTTCGGTCCAAAATAAAATTCCACAAACTTGTTGAGTGAGTCCTGTATGTATAACAAGACCAATAAGACATTGATTTGATGAGGTTACATATGTGTAACTTGATCTAAAATCATGTTTATTACATGGTAAAGTGACTATATTTTTCTCGGAACTTTCGGGAATAGCATTCTAAAGTTGCTGATGAGAATATAAAGTAGTTGCTGTTAAAAATCATATACAGAATGATCCGTTTTAGAAGACACAAAATAAAAACGCTGTAACATGAGGAAATATGGGAATATTACTGGAAGCAAGTAAAGAGATAGGTTTGGAAGTAAATCCCGAAAAGACAAAGTATATGATTATGTCTCGTGACCAGAATATTGTACGAAAAGGAAATATAAAAATTGGAAATTTATCCTTTGAAGAGGTGGAAAAATTCAAATACCTGCGAGCAAGAGTAACAAATATAAATGATACTCGGAAGGAAATTAAACACAGAATAAATATGGGAAATGCCTGTTATTATTCGGTTGAGAAGCTTTTATCATCCAGTCTGTTGTCAAAAAATCTGAAAGTTGGAATTTATAAAACAGTTATATTACCGGTTGTTCTCTATGGTGGTGAAACTTGGACTCTCACATTGAGAGAGGAATACAGGTTAAGGGTGTTTGAGAATAAGGTGCTCAGGAAGATATTTGGGGCTAAGAGGGATGAAGTTACAGGAGAATGGAGAAAGTTACACAACACAGAACTGCACGCATTGTATTCTTCACCTGACACAATTAGGAACATTAAATCCAAACGTTTGAGATGGGCAGGGCATGTAGCACGTATGGGCGAATCCAGAAATGCATATAGATTGTTGGCTGGGAGGCCGGAGGGAAAAAGACCTTTAGGGAGCCCGAGACGTAGATGGGAAGATGATATTAAAATGGATTTTGAGGGAGGTGGGATATAATGATACTCTATTAATCTTGCTCAGGATAGGGACCAATGGCGGGCTTATGTGAGGGCGGCAATGAACCTCCGGGTTCCTTAAAAGCCAGTAAGTAAGTAAGTAAATAAGTAAGTAACATGAGAAAGGTTTCTGTTTCCGAAGTGGTGTTACAAATTTTCAGGGATGATGGCGAAGGGCACATGTATCAATTTGAGATAAGGGACCCTGGTCCGGAAATGACCGAGTCGAAAGTTACAACCAAAAATAGTTCTGTGGAAATGAAATAATTTTATTCCTCTGTACACCTCATTTATGTGTATTTATCTGTACATCTTACACATACTGTATTCACCTGACGTTGTTTACGTTGTCTACTTACAGTATTCCATTCAGTGCGTTGTCTGAGGGATGGGGACAGGAAACTACACTAAAGCAATGCAGAGAGCGTAATGTGTAACGGACATGGTCGGTCCTGATATGCACTTCTGTAGACAGCAGTGTATGTGTACAAGTTGCAGTGTCCAGTCGATCAGTCCTAGTGAAATGGAGGAGTACACGAGAGCGGAATATGCAGACCTGATTTTCGAATACGGATGAGCCAATGGGAACAGTAGACAAGCTCACAGATTGTATCGGGACAAGTACCCACGTAGGAAACATCCCCATTCTTTATTATTTGTAATACTACACTTCTCTGTCTTTAAAATGTGATTCTCAATTATGAGATTTCAGATCAATTATAAAATATCACACAATTTTAAAAATAACTATATTTCCTTACTTACTTACAAATGGCTTTTAAGGAACCCGAAGTTTCATTGCCGCCCTCACATAAGCCCGCCATTGGTCCCTATCCTGTGCAAGATTAATCCAGTCTCTATCATCATACCCCACCTCCCTCAAATCCATTTTAATATTATCCTCCCATCTACGTCTCGGCCTCCCTAAAGGTCTTTTTCCCTCCGGTCTCCCAACTAACACTCTATATGCATTTCTGGATTCGCCCATACGTGCTATATGTCCTGCCCATCTCAAACGTCTGGATTTAATGTTCCTAATTATGTCAGGTGAAGAATACGACGTGTGCAGCTCTGTGTTGTGTAACTTTCTCCATTCTCCTGTAACTTCATCCCGCTTAGCCCCAAATATTTTCCTAAGCACCTTATTCTTAAACACCCTGAACCTATGTTCCTCTCTCAGATTGAGAGTCCAAGTTTCACAACCATACAGAACAACCGGTAATATAACTGTTTTATAAATTCTAACTTTCAGATTTTTGGACAGCAGACTGGATGATAAGAGCTTCTCAACCGAATAATAACACGCATTTCCCATATTTATTCTGCGTTTAATTTCCTCCCGAGTGTCATTTATATTTGTTACTGTTGCTCCAAGATATTTGAATTTTTCCACCTCTTCGAAGGATAAATCTCCAATTTTTATATTTCCATTTCGTACAATATTCCCTCCACGAGACATAATCATATACTTTGTCTTTTCGGGATTTACTTCCAAACCGATCGCTCTACTTGCTTCAAGTAAAATTTCCGTGTTTTCCCTAATCGTTTGTGTATTTTCTCCTAACATATTCACGTCATCCGCATAGACAAGAAGCTGATGTAACCCGTTCAATTCCAAACCCTGCCTGTTATCCTGAACTTTCCTAATGGCATATTCTAGCGCGAAGTTAAAAAGTAAAGGTGATAGTGCATCTCCCTGCTTTAGCCCGCAGTGAATTGGAAAAGCATCAGATAGAAACTGACCTATACGAACTCTACTGTATGTTTCACTGAGACACATTTTAATTAATCGAACTAGTTTCTTGGGAATACCAAATTCAATAAGAATATCATATAATAATTCCCTCTTAACCGAGTCATATGCCTTTTTGAAATCTATGAATAACTGATGTACTGTACCCTTATACTCCCATTTTTTCTCCAATATCTGTCGAATACAAAAAATCTGATCAATAGTCGATCTATTACGCCGAAAACCGCACTGATGATCCCCAATAATTTCATCTACGTACGGAGTTAATCTTCTCAAAAGAATATTGGACAAAATTTTGTACGACGTCAACAAAAGTGATATTCCTCGAAAGTTACCACAGTTGGTCTTGTCCCCCTTTTTAAAAATAGGTACAATTATGGACTCCTTCCATTGTTCTGGTACAATTTCCTTTTCCCAAATAGCAAGTACAAGTTTATAAATTTCGCTATATAATGCACTTCCGCCCTCTTGTATTAATTCTGCTGGAATTTGATCAATACCTGGAGACTTGTACTTTTTCAGATTTTCTATCGCAATTTCGACTTCTGAAAGCGTGGGTTCGGGTATAAATGGCTCAGCAGTTTGTATTTCAATTTCGTCCCGATCATTTCTATTTGTACATTTAGTAGTTGCGCAAAATAGTTTTTCCATCTGTTTAGGATTGATGGAGAGTCTGCAAGCAAGTCACCATTCTCATCCTTGATCATGTTTACCCTTGGCTGATATCCGTTCTTAAATTCCTTTATACCCTTACATAAATCTCGAATGTTTTTATTCTTACTATTTGTTTCTACCTCATTCAGTTTTTCCTTCAAGTAACCTCTCTTTTTATTCCTAAGTGTACGACTTGCTTCCCGTCTTTCATTGAAATAATTATCTCTCTTCTCCTCAACTGGATCCTGTAAGAATTTCAATTTTGCCTGTTTCCTTCTTTCTACTACCATGCAACAATCTTCATCAAACCACGGTTTCTTTTTCTTAGTTTCATAATAACCTATGCTCTGCTCAGCTGCAATTTTGATACTGTCTCTGATATTTTCCCACACGCTATTAACATCTAATTCTTTCTCAACTTCGTCGGAACTTTCTAAAGTGGCAAACCTATTCGAAATTTCGACCTGATCATTTTGCTTAGCTTCCTCGTCCTTTAATTTCAAAATATTGAATTTAGTAATATTAACTTGTTGCTCTACTCGCTTGGCTACTGATAATCTTTCTCTTAATTCTCCAATCACCAAATAATGGTCAGAATTACAGTCTGCACCCCTGAAAGTTCGAATATCTACTATAAGTACTAGTATGTCTCCGTTTATCTATCAAGATGTGATCTATTTGGTTGTGTGTCAATCCATCTGGAGAAGTCCAAGTATATCTATATATATAATTTGAACTGGTAATAGAAATTACGGGAAAACGGCTGGACGGATTTTAATAAATGACCCCTCATTTTGAAGCTTGGAACTCAAAGTTTTTCGGAAAAGTAATAGTTTTCAGTGAAATGCCAATTATTAAACATAATTTTCCTTTTTTCCAAAATCCATCTGTCGTCAATTTTGAGAACTAGCTAATAGCATTCACGGCCGACTTGATATACCCTTCGCTTTTTTGTAAAGGAGAAGCGAAGCGAGATCAAGCCGGCCGTGTTGCATTTCAGAATAAAACAAAACACATACTACAGTAAACAATATTACACGAAGGCCATGATCTGCAAGAATGCTGATATATTTAGAGCTCAAATTACATTGGTTATTAAAAACTTAACTTACTAAAAATAATTTACAGGTTCGATTCTGTGGTGTGTAATTTTCTGGGTACAGCTGTGTATTGGATATTAAAAACTACAAAACTTGAGGTGGTTTCATGACATTATTACCATTAGAAATAACATATTATTGTAGTTAATGCCATGATGTGATTATTTTTCATTAATTGTACATATTAATGCTATATTGATTATATGAAAGTGCAGCGTTTTGGGGTTGTATAAGTAGATGTAGAGAATAACTTAAATTAGATTTTGATTTCTATATTTTACTGAGTGGCGGCTATATAATATACGTTACTGAAAGCTATAAAACTTACGTAAGATTATAATATCATTAAAAATCAAATATTTGTATAGTTATTAATCAAGTGGGGTTGGGTCTTTTTCATATATTTAATGGCGGTGTGGTGTAGATATTTATATGCGTGGTTCTCTTCAGTATTGGCGAGAGAGAGAGAGTATCTTTCATTATTATGGAAGCAAATAACTTTCCGAATGTCTGGTATTCTTCACTGAAAATAAATCTGAAAAATATTTATTTGAACATCTAATGAACTTAGTTTGCAGCATTTGCTGCACAAGCCACTAGTTTATGTATATCCTTATGGGGGGAATGTTGTACTTTTGACAATTAAATTTTTCGATGTGGCAAAGTTGACTAATCTAACTCCATTATCACTACTAATTGCGTGTAGACTCTCTTTTCCAATAGTTGGTCTAAAAATATCCTCCCGTCCTACTTTAGCATTGAAATCCCCCAATAAAAATCCTTAGGCATTTAAATTATGAATTAGTGCATTACAATGATTTTCCTCTAATTTTGAAATAATTCTGCATTATTGAATAGATATTTGGCACTAACGTTAACAGCAAAATTATTTTCTAGCATTTGTTATCTATCCTTCTTTGTTTTGTTTTTCACTATTATGTATATAAATTGTATGAATATAAGCCGCCTATAATTGAAACTTTGCTTCTGTTGGTGAAGTTTAAATAAAAAAATCATAAGGGTTTATACCCCCCTATATGGAACACTAGCCAAACATTTACGTCATAGGCGGTATTCCAACCTAGGACCGTCAGTATTGAGCAGAGCTGTGCATACAGTATGGACGGAATGATGCAGATAACCGCTCAAGCTGGTGAAAACATTTATCTTGAAAATGACTGTTAAACTTTTAATGAACTAATGTAACATAAAACGGTAGCAGATAAGTTTAATGAGACAACTTCACTGCTGGCAACGAACGAGTTTTGCCTTTAACATCTTCCAATACGAGTTCTGTTACTACTGTAAATGCCTCGTTTATAAAGCGACGTTTTTAAAAACTTTGAAACTACAGAAGCCACTAATCTGGTTGGTGAAATGTCGATTGATTTTATTTTTATTTTATTTTATTAGGTTATTTTACGACGCTGTATCAACATCTAGGTTATATAGCGTCTGAATGAAATAAAGATGATAATACCGGTGAAATGAGTCCGGGGTCCAGCACCGAAAGTTACCCAGCATTTGCTCGTATTGGGTTGAGGGAAAGCCCCTCAAAAAACGTCAACCAGGTATCTTGCCCCGACCGGGATTAGAACCCGGGCCACCTGGTTTCGCGGCCAGACGCGCTGACCGTTACTCCACAGGTGTGGACTCGATTAATTTTATTATTATTATTATTATTATTATTATTATTATTATTATTATTAATTCATACTTTTCTGTTCAAAGGCAGGTTTTTCACTGCAAACAAAGCATTTTCCAATCTCCTCTATTTTCTGCTTTCCTCTTAATCTCCGCATACGATTCATATGTCGTCTATCATCTGACATCTTCTTCTGCCCCGAACTCTTCTCCCGTTCACCATTCATTCCAGTACATCCTTCAGTAGACAGTTTCTTCTCAGCCGTAACCCAACCAAATCCTTTCTCTCATTCTGACCAGTTTCAGCATTATACTTTACTTTCTTCACCCACTCTTTCTTAGTACAACTTCATAACTTATTTTGTCTGTCCATTTCACACACCACATTCTCCTCCATATCCACATTTGAAATGCTGCTAGTCGTTTCTCTTCACTTCGAAGTAATGTCCATGTTTCTGCCTCATACAATACCACACATCACAGAAAGCACTTCACTAGTCTCTTCCTTAGTTTTTTCTCCAAAGACCGCAGAAGATGCTTCTTTATCTATTGAAAGTTTTCTTTATTATGTACGATTTTATAAGCTTCTAGTTGTTGTTACGTGGTTATTTAATATAATAAATATCTCGCTTATTACTGATTTTCATGAAAAAATGTTATATAACAAAAGTTTTTCACAAAAACGGTTTCCGATAAGTTTTATTCTATGCAAAATGTTGTTAGGTCTGATATTTAACGAGTTTTAAAATAACAATACGTTTTATCAGCGCCGCCTCAGACTAACGGGCTTGAGATGAAAAAAAAGATGCACAGTAAGGTCAACATAAAAAATTATCTTCGTACACAAGCCACTCTATTTAGACAATAATATGGTAATATGGAATGATATATTAAAGGATGTATTCAAGACTAATTTTTAAAAAATGTTAAACGAATTATCCTTGCACCAAAAACGGATGTTCCCTGAACCAAATGATCCTATTTCAATTATTTGCATATAATAATAATAATAATAATAATAATAATAATAATAATAATAATAATAATAATAATAATAATAATAATTAGGAAACATGTTAAAGGAATTATCTTTGCAGGAAATGAATGGTCTCTGGACCAAAATGATAGTATTTTAATTATGTATTAATTAATTAATTAATTAATTTATTTATTTATTTATTTATTATGTAATAATTATGTATTATTTATTATTTAGTATTAAGGATATGCTAATTTTAGATAAAATCTTTTATTTATAAGTATAATTTTATAGTCATCTTCTAAGATTTTATTTTATAATTGATAATCAATGGTGCTTAGAAGAAAGAAAGAAAGTTAGCTTTCCTTATGAAAAGGTTGCCAGATTTGACAAAGCGTATTACATATAATTTGGAAACAGACCTAAAAGGTAAAATGATATGCATTTGAAACGATGAGGGAATCGAATATACAAAATGTCAGAAAAATTTACACCTAAGTAGCGTTTGTGCTCATTTACAGTTAAGAAAGGGGGAAGAAAAAATATCATCAGATAGGTTAGAATGATATGAATGCCATATACCGCGAGAAAAATAATAGTACGGATTTACGTATTGGCATTGATATCTAAACCAATCAACAGCCATCGGTTAAGATAACTTGAAATTTCCATTATCACTCCCATACAAATGATTTCTCAATATCTGAATCGATCCTTTGAGGGCACTCATGGCTATTTCCTTCACAATGCTGTGTGTTAGGCCCAAGTTTTTATTTTATAACAATATTCATATTTAATTAATTATATTTATTTGCTATTAATTTCCGGATCCTCGTGGTCATCCTTAATTAAGGCCGGACGAGTTATTTCTCTCTCTCTCTCTAATACAATTTTAATTAAGTATCATATTAAACGATTTATCCTTCTATTAAACACGAATGTTCCCTGGACCAAATGTCCTAGTTTAATTATGTAATTACTTTATATTTATTTCTATCAAGTGCAGCGAAGCGAACGGATATGGCTAGTAGGCCTACATAATAATAATAATCACAACCTCCTGTATAGTGGGTTGCCCAACTAAGGAAAATCATTAAAATCTCACAAGAAAATCAAACTAAAGAAACCGACATAAATATGAGACTCTCTAATAACTTCGTACATTCGAAACTTTGGTAAATTACCTAGGACAAGACATTTGGCGTTAAATATTTTCTGGACGCGAATATTCTCGTACACGGGTGACGTACGAAGTGACAGGACACATCCGGGGTTGGCTCTACTGGGGAACTCGACAGCAGAGCGGCGGGTATATTTAGTGGATCTGCCCGGACAGAAATACATCTTACTTCACCGCCTGCCGTCTCTTTCGCTCTTTTCTGCTTCATAATACAATTCCTTTAATTGAGTCAGGAGTCTCTAGCCCCCTGTCCTCGCTTCGCAGTCATTACAAGTCTTCAAATCTCATAAAATTCCTTGCCGCGATGGTACGGACAGGTTCTACTTGAGCTGTCAGCTGTGAAATGTCATCCCGCTAATCCTGAAGCTTGCGTTGTTATGGAAACTGAAGGTTCGTTATTGGCCTCCACTAATACCCGATCACATCAATCCAGTTCACTTCCGCATATCATAACATATAAAGACGAAATGCTAATGAATTCCATTTCCCTCGAACTAATTTCGTGAACTAAATTAATACACTTTAATTTTTCAATGTAAAAGAAAATATTCTGACGTTGCAAATACATCGATTCCATGAAGATAACAAATACTTTCCCATTATATAGTCGGTTATTTGATATGGTATAACATGACATGATATGATGTACAGGATATGCATGGCTACTACAAAATGAATAAATGTAGAAATAAAATCAAAAATAAATATACAGTGGTGTGAAAATTATTAGAATAATCTTAATTTTAAAGGTTTTTTAATAGTTCCTTCACAAATATTCATTGAATTGATGAATATTGGTATATAATATTACTATACTGATGTAGGATATATTTACTACTAAAATGCCGGAAAGCATTGTTGTACATTGGTATTTTTCTTATTTTACAATTGTTATGGGAATTCAGAAATTATTATATTATGTTGGCGGAATTGGAAACATCAAAAATTAATTAAGAAATGCTTTAAACAAATTGTTCTTTGCGTTTACATTGTTGTGAAGGTTCAAATGAACGTATACATCTGTTTTGTGCATATAATTTTTTATGTTTCCAATTCCGCCAACGTAATATAATAATTTCTGAATTCCCATAACAATTGTAAAATAAGAAAAATACCAATGTACAACAATGCTTTCCGGCATTTTTAGTAGTAAATATATCCTAAATCGGTATAGTAATATATACCAATATTCATCAATTCAATTAATATTTGTGATGGAACTATTAAAAAACCTTTAAAATTAAGATTATTCTAATAATTTTCACACCTCTGTACAATCACCAGATAATCACAAAAGCAGGTTAAAAGTGTTAAAATAAATAGTATAAAATCAAGTTAAAATGTAGAGATTTGTCAATTACATGAGGTTAAACAAAATAGTATCTAAAACGTAATATTGCTAAAATCATTGACACTGTAGAGTGGATTTGCTATCAATGTTCTTCCTACCAACCTTCTGAAAGTAAAATATGACGTGTTTCTTATATGCAATGGTAAAGAGTTATAAAGTTTATAAGATATGTTAAGTTCCCTTAATAATTTCTTTAATTTTCAGTTTAAATTTAATCATACTTATGTTAGCTAAAACCGGGTGCTGAGAAATTAATTTGTTGTAAAGTTTTAAGCCATAGTTGAAGCCATGTTTCATACCAGCAGCCGTTGCACTCTTCTTCTGAAGCTAGGAATGGTGAATGGGAGAAGAGTTCGGGGCAGAAGAAGATATCAGATGATAGACGACATTAAGATATATGGGTCATATGAGGAAGCTAAGAGGAAGATGTAAAATAGGAAAGATTGGAGAATGCTGGGTTTGTAGTGAAAGACCTGCACTGGGGCAGAACACTTATGTATTATGTATCACACAAGGTGTCGCTTTTATCTTGTGCACCTATTATAATTTTTTTGTTTGAATAAGTATTGGAATTTTTGTTTTTGAGAGTTATGTTAGAACGAGGGGCTAACATGAGTGTGGAGATGTAACTACATTATGGTACAAGATACACGTGACATCAATTTTTCAAATAGTACTACATACTTTAATCATGTTACGTTGATTACACATATTAAGACGAGTTCAAAAATGTATCACAATGTATCACAATATTAATTTGTTTATTTTGTCTTCTTTCTGTTTATCTACAAGTCAGTTTACTCCCGACCACGAGAGTTTGCTCATACGTGGGTAAATTCCTCAATTTGTATTTCTGTTTTATGTATATAATAGTTTCTTAATGTATCTTTTTAACGTAAGTAAAGAAATTATTAATGTAAAAAAATGACAGATTAAATAACATAGTTAACATATGAATTACAAAAAAAGAAGAGTAATTATTGACTCCTCGTGGTAGAAAGTTTGGGCGCCCCTGATCTAGAACAATATCTTCTGATAAAAATCTTAATTTTCACAAAAAAAAAAACTGGAGTTAGAACAACGTGGTTCTAAGCAGTCGAGTTCGGAAAATGAATTTTGGAAAACACCACATTTGTATAAATTATTATTCAGAAAATATCCCTTTGGAAATTTTGCTTTCGGAATTACATCCATTTTGAATTTGCATTTCGGAAGAATGTCCTTCGGGAAATTGTCGACATCGAAAAACTGCGTTAGGAATAATGTCCGGAAATCGATCCGATTGTCTTGTGTATGTCTTGAGCTATCTCACTGTCATCTCAGATCTTGATCTTGGCCAGAGTACACAGAACCACGGAAATCCATAACACAGCTCCGAGATCAAGTTCCGCCTAGCGAACGCACTCTACTTTCCCCATACGAAGAAACTTCTCCTTCAGCAGTACAGTAAACGTTAGCACAAGGTGTAAGATCTGCTGGAAAACATTTGAAGATCGCAAAAGTTAGATAAACATGGCGGCTCTCCGAATGTACTAATCTTCCCCTCAGTGGTGGGGGTAGCTTAATTTAGTGGATCTAATTTATACTGGTAGTGTCTTAATTCCACGCACCGTACGCAATTAAACACAAGTTGAATAAAGGAATAAATGGAAAATGGGAATGAGATTCGCTTCACGCACCCTGGTAGTAGATAAAACGACGAAGAGAAGAAATTGATAAGAAATTCAAAGAATTCTTGTATAATTGCGTGAACCGTACATCTGTCCATGTGTCTGTATATGTCTGTCTATTTATTTATTTATTTATTCATTCATTTATTTGCTTAGTTGCTTATTTAATTATTTATTTCCTTATTTAGTTACTCATGTACTTATTTATTTATTTACTTGCTTATTTAGTTATTTAGTTACTTAGCTACTTATTTACTTATTTATTATATTATGTGTCTGCCTCTATGTCTGTCTACTTATTTATTTACTTATTTGCTTAGTTATTTATTTATTTCCTTATTTAGTTACTTAATTACTTATATACTAATTTATTTACTTCCTTATTTAGTTACTTAGTTACTTATTTAGTTATATAGTTATTTAGTTACTCATTTACTCAGTTACTTAGTTACTCATTTACTCATTTATTTATTTACTTATTTAGTTATTTATTTATTTACTTATTTAGTTACTTATTTACTTATTTAGTTATTTAGTTATTTATTTATTTAGTTACTCATTTTCTTAGTTACCAGTTATTTAGTTACTCATTTACTCATTTATTTATTTACTTATTTAGTTATTTAGTTACTTAGTTACTTATTTTCTCAGTTACCCAGTTACTTAGTTACTCATTTACTCATTTATTTATTTACTTATTTATTTATTTACTTGTTTATTTATTTAGTTACTTAGTTACTCATTTTCTTAGTTACTCAGTTACTTAGTTACTCAATTTCTTAGTTCTCAGTTACTTAGTTACTTATTTTCTTAGTTACTCATTTACTCATTTATTTATGTATTTATTTAGTTATTTAGTTACTAATTTTCTTAGTTACCAGTTATTTAGTTACTCATTTACTCATTTATTTATTTACTTATTTAGTTATTTAGTTACATATTTATTTATTTAGTTACATATTTATTTATTTAGTTACTTATATACTAATTTTTTTACTTGCTTACTTAGTTACTTATTTAGTAATATAGTTATTTAGCTACTCATTTACTCAGTTACTTAGTTACTCATTTATTTATTTATTTACTTATTTACTTAATTATTTATTTATTTAGTTACTTAGTTACTCAGTTACTTAGTTACTCATTTACTCATTTATTTATTTATTTATTTATTTATTTATTTACTTATTTAGTTACTCAGTTATTTATTTATTTAGTTATTTAGTTACTTATTTATTTATTTAGTTATTTAGTTACTCATTTTCTTAGTTACCAGTTATTTAGTTACTCATTTATTTATTTACTTATTTAGTTATTTAGTTATTTATTTATTTAGTTACTTAGTTACTTATTTTCTCAGTTACCCAGTTACTTAGTTACTCATTTACTCATTTATTTATTTATTTACTTACTTCTTTATTTATTTACTTATTTAGTTATTTATTTACTTATTTAGTTACTCATTTTCTTAGTTACTCAGTTACTTAGTTACTCATTTATTTATTTACTTATTTAGTTATTTATTTAGTTAGTTATTTAGTTACTCATTTTCTTAGTTACTCAGTTACTTAGTTACTCATTTACTCATTTATTTATTTATTTATTTATTTAGTTATTTAGTTATTCATTTTCTTAGTTACTCAGTTACTTAGTTACTCATTTACTCATTTATTTATTTACTTATTTATTTATTTATTTATTTACTTATTTAGTTACTCAGTTATTTATTTATTTATTTACTTATTTAGTTATTTAGTTACTTATTTATTTATTTAGTTATTTAGTTACTCATTTTCTTAGTTACCAGTTATTTAGTTACTCATTTATTTATTTACTTATTTAGTTATTTAGTTACTTATTTATTTATTTAGTTACTTAGTTACTTATTTTCTCAGTTACCCAGTTACTTAGTTACTCATTTACTCATTTATTTATTTATTTACTTACTTCTTTATTTATTTACTTATTTAGTTATTTATTTAGTTATTTAGTTACTCATTTTCTTAGTTACTCAGTTACTTAGTTACTCATTTATTTATTTACTTATTTAGTTATTTATTTAGTTAGTTATTTAGTTACTCATTTTCTTAGTTACTCAGTTACTTAGTTACTCATTTACTCATTTACTCATTTATTTATTTATTTATTTATTTATTTATTTATTTATTTATTTATTTATTTATTTATTTATTTATTTATTTATTTATATATTTACTTATTCATTTATTTCTCTTACTCTCTCCCTTTGTATCACCCTCTCCATCAATCCATTCATTTAATAATAGTAATAAATAATCAGAAACCGGAAATTTGGCAGAATGCCTTTTTAAATGTGTTAAATCTATCTTCATTTTGAAAGTAAATCTGCACAAATTATACCTTTATGATTGAAACCTCACAGTTTTATGTTGCCTTTTCTGCCTTTTTAATATAAATTCCTAATTTACAAAATAAATGCTTTTTTGTATTTATTTTATTATTAAATTTGTGCTCTGTAGGCGAACGTGACACAACCGAAGGCTTTACTGGCCCATGTTTTTTATGCCTGGCAAGATATGGTACTATGCATCGTAACTCTGAAAGAAGGGATTTGCGGGAAAAGTTGTATAGAACATTTCAGTTTTATTTTTACCTCTACATTACACACACAAAGTTATTACAGGTATTTATGAATCAACCTGTATAGGATAAACCATAAATAATAATGGATCTAAAAGTGATCCCTTGACAGCTCTATATATGGCATTCCTAAATTAATTAACCAAAGACATTACTTTTCCTTCATAGCATTCATCCTACACAAATATTGATTGCAGTTTTCGCCTGCTTCTATGGAATGTATTTATTAACATTGAAAACACTAGACTTTCATTCTGAAGTGTAGAGAACCACAGTTTGTAAACTTCTACTTTGGACTAACACCTTATTCTAATCAAGAGAAAATATGTTTTCCGCCACACCTTCAGCAAGAGTGTGTGTGGTCCAAATAAGAATCGAATAAAGGAGCATCCGAGATTAAAACGACGGAAAGCTCTTCCATTCATTCATCTTCCCCTCGAGGCCGTTCTTGAAAGCACGAACTCTCCCCCATGTCATCCTACTAGAAGATCTTAAACTCCTTACAGCCCTCCTTGTTACTATCCCAGCCTTCAGCTTCCCCTACTGAGGATGGAATATTTTTTATTAAGCATTTATGGGCTACAGAGAAAAAATTCTGCGCTATACCAGGGCTACAACTAATGAATCTAATGGTTTCTTGCTTAATCGAGAAAAAACTATCTATAGTAATCTCAGACCTCGAGTGATATTTGTTAGGGCTATAATAATAATAATAATAATAATAATAATAATAATAATAATAATAATGATTTATTTTAGCTGGCAGAGTTAAGGCCGTAAGGCCTTCTCTTCCACTCAACCAGCAAAAAGTGTATATACATATGCATGAACTTACAAAGAATTCAACAATTTGATTTAGATGAGAGTTACATGTATACAAGAGTTATTTACGAATTAAACAACAAAATACTATGAACTATTAATTAAACACTGAAATAAACTGTGTAGCAGAATTAAGCTAAAATACATAGAATGTTAATATATTTCAAATGATATTAGATAATAGAAAGAGATTATTACGAGACAATTAAAATACAGCACAATCAGGATGATGTCTAAAGAAAAAAGTAACAATGTAGTCAGTGATAGTTTAAATCAGTATGACTGGAGTGAAATGCTAATAAGGTTATCTTTTAAGCTGTTCTTAAAGGTGTTTATTGTCTTGCAGCCCCTGATACTTTGTGACAAGGAATTCCATTGACGCGAGGTGGATATTGTAAAAGATGATGAATAACAAGATGTTCTATGAAGAGGTATACTTAGCGTGCCACAGATAAGTGATCTGGTATTTACGTCGTGGTTAGAGTATAGATAAGAGAAACGAGACGAAAGGTAATTTGGTGTTGAAGTGTGCAGAATTCGAAAGAGTAAAGACAAAGAGTGTAAAGTTCTACGTTCTTTAAGTCGGAGCCACGAGAGACTTGCGAAGGACGGTGATATGTGATCATACCGTCGGATGTTGCACACGTATCTGACGCACATATTCTGAGCTCGCTGTAACTTGACTGACAATTCAGAACTTAGGTCACTTAACAAAACGTCACAATAATCGAAGTGCGGCGTTACTAGGGTTTGCACTAGGGTAGGCTATTTCGTGAATAAAATAAAAATGTAAATAATATATCCCTAAAATTCACTCACAAAATGTTAATTGTATATTTATGAATACTTAAACTGTTCAGACATTGTGAAGTCGAAATAGATGAATAGGTATATTATTTAGGAGTAATTTTACATTTCATAGTCACATTAATACTATTATAAATTTGTCCTATAAAAGTTTAGGTTTTGTTATGAGATATTCTTGTAAATTTAAAGTCGAAACTATAATAATTTTGTATAATTCCATTGTTCGATCTAAATTAGAGTATGCTGCTGTTATCTGGAACCCAGTTACTAACAAATATATTCTGTTACTAGAAAAAAATTGAAAATAAATTTCTGAAATGGTTATAATAATAATTATCCTACTTATGAGAGTTATGGTACAATGCTTCAACATTTCCATTTTACTAGTTTGCAAATTAGACGAAATTGTCAATCTTTAAACTTTCTTTATAAAATTATTAACAATAAGTTGGACTGTGTTGGTTTATTCTATTATATAACATTATATGCACCTACGCTTAATACAAAATTTCGAAATTTATTTTACATACCAAGGACAAATACAGAATCGCACAAAAATTCCCCAGTTTTTCAAATGTTACAGTTATACAATAAATTACATCCCCATCCGAATGTTGATGTTTTCAATAGGAATTTCTCTAAATACAGAATTATTTGTTATCTTATTTTACAGAATATTGTTGTTAGTTAATTTGATGCTACTTTTACACCTTATTTTAATTTCTCTGTTTTTTCTTTCTTTTTTTTTTCTATTTTGTCTCAGTTTTTAGTAAGAGTATGTATGTTTCCTTTTGCTTGTTTGTGTTTTATAAATTACTTTGTCAGTCTTGAACATTGTAATTGGGCTTTGTTTGTTATGTTCAATAATGAATGTATGAATGAATGAATGAATAAATAAATAAATAAATAAGAAAGTAAGTAAAGAAGTAAGTACGTAACTAAGTAAGTAACTAAGTAACTAAGTAAATAAGTAACTAAGTAAATAAGTAAATAAATAAGTAAATAAATAAATAAGTAAATAAGTAAATAAATAAATAAGTAAATAAGTAAATAAATAAATAAATAAATAAGTAAATAAATAAGTAAATAAATGAATAAATAAGTAAATAAGTAAGTAAATAAATAAATAAGTAAATAAATAAGTAAGTAAATAAGTAAATAAACAAATAAGTAAATAAGTAAACAAATAAATAAATGAATAAATAAGTAAATAAGTAAGTAAATAAATAAATAAGTAAGTAAATAAATAAATAAGTAAATAAATAAGTAAGTAAATAAGTAAATAAATAAGTAAATAAATGAATAAATAAGTAAATAAGTAAGTAAATAAATAAGTAAATAAATGAATAAATAAGTAAATAAGTAAGTAAATAAATAAATAAGTAAATAAATAAGTAAGTAAATAAGTAAATAAATAAATAAATAAGTAAATAAGTAAACAAATAAATAAGTAAATAAGTAAATAAATAAATAAATAAATAAGTAAATAAGTAAATAAATAAGTAAGTAAATAAATGAATAAATAAGTAAATAAGTAAGTAAATAAATAAATAAGTAAATAAATAAGAAAGTAAATAAGTAAATAAATAAATAAGTAAATAAATAAGTAAATAAATGAGTAAATAAGTAAATAAATAAGTAAATAAATAAGTAAGTAAATAAGTAAATAAGTAAATAAATAAATAAGTAAATAAGTAAACAAATAAATAAATAAGTAAATAAGTAAATAAATAAGTAAGTAAATAAATGAATAAATAAGTAAATAAGTAAGTAAACAAATAAAAAAGTAAATAAGTAAATAAGTAAGTAAATAAATAAACAAATAATTAAATAAATAAATAATAAAAGACGTTGTTAATGTCTGGGCAGAGGATGTATCTGTTACCTTTGAAAACCCCTACACTATATTCCGTAACAGTTCTGCTGTGGGAAGGTAAGCCCTAATACAGCCCATGCATCAAAGCTGTGTTCGTCAATCTCGTATAGAGATAAGCCACTTCACTCCTCCCTCATGCCTGCGTATGAAGTACTGAAGGTTATTTACACTGCCAAATACTTGTCAGACTGTGAATAGGGTTGAATAGCTCTGAGGAGAAATTATGTTCCTGTTTACATCCTGGCGCTTTTCGTTCACTGTTTATGTGTCCTTATTTGTTCCTTGCTAGCCAATTAAGTTTGGTGCTCCATGAAAAACGACATGTTGTGTTGATTAAGAAGCTATTGTCTATCTTCAGCTATTCAAAATAGAATAAGACCAACCTGATCTGTTGCTAGGTTACAGAAAACTTATTTTAATCTTTCATCACAGTCTAGTATATACAGTCACGAAGCTTGAGTTGTTGAGGGTACTAGAAACAATAGACTGTGCCGGTACTATTTCGCATTGTCTGTAATGAGACGATAGTAGCGATCCTAGTGGTTAGCAACTACCTATGGATGCATATTCCCTACGTATTGAGCTTCGTGACTGTATATACTAGACTGTGCTTTCATGTTATAACCTTTCCCGCTGACAGGGTGTTAATAGTACAAAACTACGAACTTAAAGGACTAGATCATAGTTTTAATTTATTTCAGAGTTCATTAAGAAGTGACAAGAATCATTATATCAAGAAGCTATCCTCTAAGCTAAAGATGCTCATTACGTGGCCCGCGGACCGCATACGGCTCTCGAAGGCATTTACTGTGGCTCTTGAGCTAATATTATTATTACTACACTTTTTGAGAACTTTTCTTTTTAATTTCTGTAATAATGTACAACTGGCCAAAACTGAAAATGTTAAAAATGACCTTAATATCTGAACAGAAAGTAATGTAGCTATTCCACTTACATGGAAACGAACTGACAAGAAAAGAAACGTGCAACGTGGCAGAAATTAAGCCATTTACAGATTCGAAGATTGTTAAGGAGTGCCTTCCAGTTGTATGTGACACTTTCCTTCGAAATTTGCAATTTCAAAACAGAGTACTGGTGAAATAAAACAATAAATCAAGTTGCTTGACGTGATTTTGTAGAAGAGTAGCAGAGTCCGCCTATCAACTTCAAAATACCAATAATAATAATAATAATAATAATAATAATAATAATAATAATAATAATAATAATAACAATAATAATCATCATCATCATCATCATCATCATCATAATAACACCTATTTTTAAGAAGGGGGACAAAATCAACTGTGGTAACTTTCGAGGAATATCACTTTTGTTGACGTCGTACAAAATTTTGTCCAATATTCTTTTGAGAAGATTAACTCCGTACGTAGATGAAATTATTGGGGATCATCAATGTGGTTTTAGGCGTAATAGATCGACTATTGATCAGATTTCTTGTATTCGACAGATAATGGAGAAAAAATGGAGTATAAGGATACAGTACATCAGTTATTCATAGATTTCAAAAAGGCATATGACTCGGTTAAGAGGGAAGTATTATATGATATTCTTATTGAATTTGGTATTCCCAAGAAACTAGTTCGATTAATTAAAATGTGTCTTAGTGAAACTTACAGCAGAATCCGTATAGGTCAGTTTCTATCTGATGCTTTTCCAATTCACTGCGGGCTAAAGCAGGGAGATGCACTATCACCTTTACTTTTTAACTTCGCGCTAGAATATGCCATTAGGAAAGTTCAGGATAACAGAGAGGGTTTGGAATTGAACGGGTTACATCATCTTCTTGTCTATGCGGATGACGTGAATATGTTAGGAGAAAATACACAAACGATTAGGGAAAACACGGAAATTTTACTTGAAGCAAGTAAAGCGATCGGTTTGGAAGTAAATCCCGAAAAGACAAAGTATATGATTATGTCTCGTGAAGGGAATATTGTACGAAATGGAAATATAAAAATTGGAGATTTATCCTTCGAAGAGGTGGAAAAATTAAAATATCTTGGAGCAACAGTAATAAATATAAATGACACTCGGGAGGAAATTAAACGCAGTATAATTATAGGAAATGCGTGTTATTATTCCGTTGAGGAGCTTTTATCATCTAGTCTGCTGTCCAAAAATCTGAAAGTTAGAATTTATAAAACAGTTATATTACCGGTTGTTCTGTATGGTTGTGAGACTTGGACTCTCACTCTGAGAGAGGAACATAGGTTAAGGGTGTTTGAGAATAAGGTTCTTAGGAAAATATTTGGGGCTAAGAGAGATGAAGTTACAGGAGAATGGAGAAAGTTACACAACACAGAACTGCACGCATTGTATTCTTCACCTGACATAATTAGGAACATTAAATCCAGACGTTTAAGATGGACAGGACATGTAGCACGTATGGGCGAATCCAGAAATGCATATAGAGTGTTAGTTGGGAGACCTGAGGGAAAAATACCTTTGGGGAGGCCGAGACGTACATGGGAGGATAATATTAAAATGGCAATGAACTTTCGGGTTCCTTAAAAGCCATTTGTAAGTAAGTAAGTAATAATAATAATAATAATAATAATAATAATACTTACTAACTTACAAATAGCTTTAGAGAACCCGAAGGTTCATTGCCGCCCTCACATAAGCCCGCCATCGGTCCCTATCCTGGGTAACATCAATCCAGTCTCTACAATCATATCCCACCTTCCTCAAATCCATTTTAATATCATCCCCCATCTATGTCTCGTCTCCTAAAATATCTTTTTTTCTCCGGCCTTCCAACTAACACTCTAGACATCATCCTGATTGTGCTGTATTTTCAAAATTGTCTCATAATAATCTCTTTCTATTATCTAACATTATTTCAAATATATTAACATTCTATGTATTTTAGTTTAATTCTGCTACACAGTTTATTTCAGTGTTTAATTAATAGCTCATAGTGTTTTGTTGTTTAATTCGTAAATAACTCTTGTATACATGTAACTCTCATCTAAATCAAATTGTTAAAATCTTTGTAAGTTCATGCATATGTATATACACTTTTTGCTGGTTGAGTGGAAGTGAAGGCCTTACGGCCTTAACTTTGCCAGCTAAAATAAATTATTATTATTATTATTATTATTATTATTATTATTATTATAAATGCATTTCTGGATTCGTCCATATGTGCTACATGCCCTGCCCATCTGAAACGTCTGGATTTAATGTTCCTAGTTATGTCAGGTGAAGAATACAATGCGTGCAGTTCTGCGTTGTGTAACTTTCTCCATTCTTCTGTAACTTCATCCCTCTTAGCCCCAAATATTTTTCTAAGCACCTTATTCTCCAACACCCTTAACCTCTGTTCCTCTTTCAAACTGAGAGTCCAAGTTTTACAAACATACAGAAGAACCGGTTATATAATTATTTTATAAATTCTAACTTTCAGCTTTTTGAGAGCAGACTGGATGATAAAGGCTCCTCAACCGAATAATAACAGGCATTTCTCATATTTATTCTGAGTTTAATTTCCTCTCGAGTGCCATTTATATTTGTTACATGTTGGTCCAAGTTATGTGAATTTTTCTATATTTTCAAAAGTCGAATTTCCAATGTTTATATTTCCATTTCGTACTATGTTCTGGTCACGAGACATAATCATATACTTTGTTTTTTCTGGGTTTACTGCCAAAGCAATCTCTTTACTTGTTTCAAGTAAAATTTCCGTGTTTTCCCTAATCGTTTGTGTATTTTCTCGTAACATATTCACGTGATCATCATAAACAGGCAGCTGATGTAACCCTTTCAATTCAAAACCCTCCTCGTTTTCCTCCCCCATACCATTCACTACTAAACTTATGAAGAAAATATATTTCGAACAATTTAGGCAGGTCATAAAATTAAGACATGAGCAATGGATTCATTATTATAGTGAAAATACAAAAAAGAACTCTTATGAACACACGTCCGAACTTAGATAAATATAATTGTGCCCTGTAACAAAAATGAGAGAGAGAGAGTGAGAGAGAGTGAGAGAGAGTGAGAGAGAGTGAGAGAGAGTGAGAGAGAGTGAGAGAGAGAGTGAGAGAGAGTGAGAGAGAGTGTGAGAGAGAGTGAGAGAAAGAGAGAGTGAGAGAGAGAGTGAGAGAGAGAGAGTGAGAGAGAGTGAGGGAGAGTGAGAGAGAGTGAGAGAGAGTGAGAGAGAGAGTGAGAGAGAGTGAGAGAGAGAGTGAGAGAGAGAAAACATTATTAGCGACTGTATCAACAGTAACTCAGGGCACTATTTTGGAATATCACTTAAAAGGAAATGAATCATCAAATGAAAAATAAACTGTTGTTGTTTAGCTGCGTGATCCTGAAGAGTGCGTTTCGAAATTCTATCTGCAAGACTATCAGGAAGCCCCTCGCAACGTGACATGTGTACAAGGGTCCTCGTTCTGTGTGACGTATCTGAAGTAGCTGGAGTGCCTCTCTCAGACGATGTGGCATCGGTCCATTAGCTGGCCAGGCTTCACGCGCTGTCCACTAAGACATGCCTAACCTCATTGCTTCATGCAATAATTTCAATTCCTAGAAATACTAATAGCCTTAAAGGCTGGTTCACAATAAACCGGGAACGAGAACCAGAATGAAAACGAGAAGCAGAGGACGTGAATAAGAAATTTTTTGATTCACAATAAACCGAGAACGTAGACGACTATGCATATCGATATGTATGTCAATAACGATATGTAAAGTCGATATTACGCATTCTGATGTTATCTGTGTATAATTGACCAATGGCGTTCTCTCATGAGTACAAGGCAGCCAACATAAACACAGTTAACCAACTTCGAAATTTCAACTGAAACATTTCCTTAGGTACAGTACTATAAATATGCCCATGCATCTTTATTATCACAACCTATTTTAAGTCTACCATAACGTAAAATAATTAGAGAAGAAACATTTGTAATAGAACAAAAATGAACACAACAGTAGTTATTGAATTGAAGCATGAATATGTAGTGTGTAATACAACCAATACAGTAATAAAATATGATGCACTTACGATCGGTGTTCAAAGATGCAGCTATTGAAAGCCACGTATTCTCCTTCATTTCCTCATCTTTATACGAGGCGCGCCGCTTATCGTAAACGTGAGGATTTTCCTCAACACTCAATATTAGAATCTCATCAAATAAAACTTGCTCCATGATGCACAGCACAGAACAAAATAATGCATAGGTTATGTCACGGTCTTCTTGCTACAAAATATACGACGACAAAATAGCTTTTAGATGGCAATAGAATGAATCTAGTGGGCTGTGATCGGAAACGTGAACGTCAAAGTTGAAACTTGGCCAACTCTCCGTTCCCGATCCCGGACTCCGGCAAGCTTTTCGTTAATTGTGAATGCTCACATTTAAATGTACACATTTTAACAATTTTACCGTTTTCGTTTTCGTTCCAATTATCGTTTCCGGTTTATTGGGAACCAGCCTTAACTCTGTTACTGAACAATCTGATGCTTAATAATGGGACAGTAGCAAAAACATCGATATTTTCTAAGAAATACACGTTTTCGCATTTCGTGATAAATGAAAAAAAGAACTTGGTTATACCGACCGTGTTTGTGTGTTCACAGCTTTTTTTCTTATAGGAGGTAATTCGTCCACATTCAGTGTACAGGGTGAATCGTAAGTAATATCATTAATTTCAGGGAGGGGATACGAAATAGGTACTCGCTCACAACACCGTATCACACTCTCCATTCCTAAACACAGAACATCCTTCTACTCTTCATCTTTCACGGTCTCTGCAGCTCATCTCTGGAACTCTCTACCACAACATGTCAGAGACTGTCGGACATTGTCTAGTTTCAGAAATAAATCAAAATTGCACTTTTTTAAATTAGATTCCTTTCAGTTATAAGCCCTTTTCTCTGCGATAGTTTTGTAAAAATATAGGCTATATATTTCTTTTTTCTTGCATTCCCCTTTTTGTTCTCTTTATCAGCCGATGAATTTATTGTCATAGTCTTTTTATCGTGAATTTTATTTAATTTTCGTATTTCTTTTGTTTTTTATTATTATTTTATTGCATTCCATTTTGATATATTCCTCCTTACGTTTTTCCATTTGTACTAAATGAGTTGCTTTTACTATATTCCAATGTATTTTACTTTTTTTTTCTATTATGGTATTAATTATTTTCATGTTGTTTAGTGTCGATTTTATTATGATATTATTATTTTTTTTTTTGTAATATGTTAGTATTCTTTTCTTTAACTTTTTGTTAAATTTTAACTGCTTGTGTACTTTGTGACCTGGTAGAGTGTAAGAGAAGGCCCTATGGCCTTAACTCTGCCAGTATAAATAAAGAATGATGATGATGATGATGATGATTATTATTATTATTATTATTATTATTATTATTATTATTATTTTAAACAAAAAACGTTTAATACAGTTTTGTCATTTTTTGCTTCCTTTTCGAGATAAATTTGTTTTATATTAAACATTTTATTGGATATTTTGGGAAAGCGATTAATTTCAGGGGGCAATCCACTAAAAATGACAACTTTTTCCTTAATAATTTTTTTCTTGGTTATTTAACGACACTGCATCAACTACGAGGTTATTTAGAGTCGATGAAATTGGTGATAGCGAAATGATATTTGGCGAGATGAGGCCGAGGATTCGCCTTAGGTCACCTGACATTTACCTTACGGTTGGGGAAAACCTCGGGAAAAAAAACCCAACGCGCAACCAAATTTTGAGAGCATGTTTACTATGTAAAGGACTAACAAAATCCAAATTTTAAACTACGGAATATTTTTAGCTTTTGATATTATATTTATTTTTCATTTTATTTCAGAAATATTTTCGAACCAAACTCTTTAATAAAAGATTTCAATGTTTAAGCTTCCCGCCTTTTTTTTTTTTGGTTACATTCACAAGAATATAGAAGCATTTATATGCATTCATTTTATGAAATAAGCCACCGGCGTAGCTCTGTCGGATAAGGCGCTTGCCTGCCGATCCAGAGTTGTGTTCGGGCGCGGGTTCGATTTCCGCTTGGGCTGATTCCCTGGTTGCGTTTTTCCGAGGTTTTTTCCCAACCGCAAGGCAAATGTCAGGTAATCTATGGCGAATCCTCAGTCTCATGGCGCCAAATACCATCTCGCTATCACCAATCCCATCGACTGGCTAAATAACCCAGTAGTTGATACAGCGTTGTTACATAACCAAGTTAAAAAAACGTTTTATGAAATGTCTCATTTATTCACTAAATTTGAAATTTTGAATATATTATTTTTCTATAATTCATGAAAAAAAATATTACTAGAATAAACTAGTGGCATTTCTCACAAAACAAATGCATAAAAACAAGCAGCTACGTCATAAATACTTGTACTTGCAGTAAAAATGTCGTCCAGGTTGATTAATATTTGGCACAAAAGTTTGGTGTTGAATCTAGAAAAATAAACTTACTGTAGGCCTAAATGAATTTGAAAATAAAATGAATATTTATCTAACACATACCTATTAAAATTCTTCTCTTCTACATCCATCTAGAAACTTCAGGAAGCCAACTTTAAAACAAAAAGTTACTAGATTTGTAATCAGAAATTTGTAAAAAAGAATTCTTTAATGAAAAAATAATTTTGACAGCTCTTCTCCCTTATTAAAATTTAACGTATTTTTAATCGGAACTGAACTAAATCCATTTGGAGTATGAAAATACACATTCTAAGAAAGCGAAATAGTCAATAAAAATATTTTTGAAAATTTTCATGATTCCCAAAATGCTCAGTCAATTTAAGAGAGCAGTCTATTGTGATAATATTTGAATGAATGTATTTTAGTTTCGTCCTCTAATGTGCAGAAATTTGATCCGAACAAATGTAACTTTTCGTTCTGCAAAGAAATTTAAAAAACTTACATTTGTTCCGATCAAATTTTTGCCTATTTAAAGGACAAAATTAAAATTCTTTCAATCATTTATCATAATACACTGCTCTCTTAAACGGACTGAAAATCTTTGGAATTAATTACAAAACGAATAACAGTTTTTTTTATTTATTTTAATGTATTCAATAGCTCCTTAAAACTGTACAGTTATATCGCTACCACCCTGTATAGGAGAATATTTGGTGTGATTTTACTGAACACAAAACCTAGCACGGTTATTATTAATTTTCAGTGAAATGGTCCCCACATTACAACTTTAGCACGGGATAGATTACATCAAAATCGTTTCACAAATACGGAATTGGGCGTTGGTCATAAAATCGATAATAGCGATTTTAGTAACGAGATACGAACTTCATAACCGCCATTTTAGGGAGGTGGTTTGTGGGACCTTGTTCATCAGACTTATGTCTTAAGCACAGCATCTGGTGCTTGGTTTATGTCTTTCCTCTACGAGGTCGTCTTAATGGATCTGAGTAGGCTTGGAAACGACCAAATTGCTGCTAAATTATGTAGTCTGTAGGTCGCAACAATTGTACCATGAATTTCCTGTGCTACGCAGCAAATAGAGCGAAAACCGTTGTGTGGATTTCTCCATTTTGGTAAATTTACGTAACTCAAGGCATTACATCGTTATGAGTTTTAGTTGTCACAATTCTCGTATCAGTTAAGATACAAAATAAACAGTGACTGTCTTTTTTTATACAGGAACATCATTTTATTTTTACTAACATTTTTAATATTAACTTGCCTATACCTCTGGATCAACGGCAGTGGCGGCTCGTGGGTATTGAATTAAGGGTGGGCTGCATACAAAAATAAACCAAGGAACTTACTTTTTTAAAGATTATTTCCATGCGCCTTATCTTGTAAGTTGTGTTTAAATGAGACAGGCTCATGTCAGTAGATTTACTGGCATTTAAAAGAATCCTGCTGACAAAATTCTGGCACACCGGCGACGCTGATATAACCCCTGCTGTTGCAAGTGTCGTTAAATAAACCATAATTTAATTTTTTATATGCAGATTTGAACATTAGAAATATCTAACTGGCGATGTTGTAGTTGGTTCTATAATATATCTACGTGATACATCAATAAATGAAAAAAAAAAAAAAAACTGAGCCAGAAATTGAATTCAGGATATTCAAGAGTACGAACCAGGGCGCTTGCCTAATTTATTGTGATGTTAGATGTTTCAGATTCCATTATGGTTTGAAAACATTCTAGCAATGGCTCCTTCTTCTCATGAACAACATTTACTGTTCTTATTTTAAATCCATCTTGTTGCCCCAGCTGATGGAATTGTCTTTGAAACACATTAATCTAATACAGACTGTGTGGAGATCGAGAGAAGAAAGCAGGGATACTGGATAAATTATCAAAAAATATGCGAGCCTTTGTATTTTGTTTAGCGGCTCTTTCCATTATGAGATTCAACTGATGGGCACTTAAGTTCACATTTCTCCTGAATTGTTAAGGTACTGAACTGAATAGACTGTAAATATTGCACAGAATTAAACATTGTTGCACTTGTTATACTCACAACATTAAAGAAAATGTATTTAAAACTGCGCGCTACTGACAAGCTGCTGCAAATTTTGCAGCGCCTGGAAACTCTGCATTCACGGCAAGGGGCAGCAGGGAGGAGGGGTAAAACTAACGCGCAAAGCATCCGAGACGAGACTGGCAGCTCCAGGGGAGGAAGTGGCTTCACCCATAGTCCTTGTCTCTGGTTTCGCTCTGGCAGCACCAGGGGAGGAAGTGACTTCACTAACGATTGCGTGCATGTCATTGAGAGCGAAATTTAAAAAAAAAATCCAGCCGCTAAATAGAGACTGTATAATAAATGTTTTTCACAACATAAAACGAGACAAGAACCACAAATGTCTGGGGGTGCTGCAGCTCCGCAGCCCCTCTACGAAAGCCGCCCCTGATCAACAGCATTTTCTATCCCCTTCCACGACTGAAGTTCGATGATACTGGCGTAATATACAAACAAATCACTTTACTAGATATAGGAGGGAAGAAAAGTAGTTCATCCATTTACGTAAACTAGGAAATATTGCGCTTTTGAGTCTGATCATTTTCATTAGGTTTTTTAATCAAAATACAGTACAGTATTAACAATGAGTGATTTTACTCACGAACTGAGTTATCCATGCGAACGTATCCATTATGCGGTGTATATTATACTGTCTACAGCACATTAGCGTACAATATAGAGAATGAAGTTAAATTGAAAAATAATCATAATATGGATATTTAAACACATTTTTTAAAATGGTGGCCGTTCATTTCGATACAGGCTTCAGTTCTAATGTGCATATTATTGCACTATAGACTATTGTACCTAATCCCAATTACCAATTTCGTCCTCCGTACTAGTAACTCATGTTGAAATAATTCTGTACCTACTCTATAAAAGAGTACCTTACGTACTGTAAATTCAATCTTCACTTCTGCCCGATCCGAAAAGATAAAATTACTCAGACATACTATCTACTGTCCGTCCAACTTATGTCGCAGGGTCGTAGAAAGGGAGGAAATCACGTGACAGTTAATTACTTAACGAGGCCCTTTCATTTAAGTTATTTTAAACAGTTGTATGGGTATAATATTACGTAGACATCCAATTTCTAACAGAAATTAATGTTCTCAGAAAAGAGCTAAGACAGCACAGCCACTAGCTGGCGAATAAAAGCTGGTGGGGGAAACCGGGATACGACTAGGCAAATGGACGACAGTACCTGTGCGAAAATGATTCAATATTGAAAGCTCTTTCGTCACTGGAAAACGCGAACATATTTTTGGAACGTCCGTTTGCTATGACCGTAAGGCTACTATGATTGTATATGCGATCTTGGGTCTGTGTGGAGGACAGTTGAACTTCATTAGTAGAAGGGGTGGGAGTAAAGTACATTCAAAAACTCAGGTACAATAAAAGTTGAAGTAAAAATAAAATGATGTCCCTGTACATGCTTTCTCTATACGTTTTACGTGATTCGCAACAATTCAGCTTCTTTACCGTCTTTTTTTTAGTTGGTTATTTAACGACGCTGTTTGAACTACTAGGTTATTTAGCGTCGATGAGATTGGTGATAGCGAGATGGTATTTGGTGAGATGAGGCCGAGGATTCGCCATTGATTATCTAGTATCACACGTAATAATTGCAATAGTTTTCAATAAATATATTAATCGATTTTTATTAGGTAAATAGCAAAAGTTCTCATTTTCTCACGTTTTATTTTGTATCTTCCCAAACGGATCATCCTGTATATTAAATCATTTACTGCTCACCCAAATAACAAAATAAACTTTGGTTTCCTGCATTGATCACAAAAGACATGATTCATTAATTTATTTCACAGTTTTCTGCCCAAAGACAGGTCCTTCACTGCAAACCCAGTATTATCAAATTCCTCTATCCCGCCTTCCTCTTAGTCTCTGCATATGATGCATATATCTTAATGTCGTCTATCATCTGATATCTTCTTCTGATACGAACTATTCTCCCGTTCACCATTCCTTCCAGTGCATCCTTCAGCAGGCAGTCTCTTCTCAGCCAGTGACACAATCAATTCCTTTTCTTCTTCCTGATCAGTTTCAGCATCATTCTTTCTTCATCCACTCTTTCCAACACAGCTTCATTTCTTATTCTGTCTGTCCATTTCACAAGCTCCATTCTTCTCCATATCCACATTTAAAATCCTTCTAGTCGTTTCTCTTCACATTGTCGTAATATCGACATTTCTTCCTCATTCAATGTCATACTCCACACAAAGCACTTCACTGGTCTCTTCCTTAGTTTTTTTTTCCAGAGATCCACAAAAGATAAACCTTTGCCATTGCTATCCTCCTTTCAACTTCCTGGCAGCAGCTCATGTTACTGCTTACACCCCAAGTATTTGAAGCTGTCCACTTGCTCTACTGCCTCATTTAGAATTCGTAAGTTTACCTTCTTTATTTTGTTTCTATGACCATGGTTTTCGTATTGTTTGCATTTATCTTTATCCCAAACTACTCACAGCTGTCATTTAGCTCCAGTAGCATATCCCTTAATATCATCTACTCTTCTGCTAACAACGCCATATCATCAGCAAATCTTAGGCAATTTATTTTTATTCCGCCTACTAAAACAACTCCCATAACTGCTAATATCAAAACTGAGATATATTACTCCAGTTAGTCGACCTGGTTGGCGAGTTGGTATAGCGTTCGCCTTCTATGCCCAAGGTTGCGGGTTCGATTCCGGGCCAGGTCGATGGCATTTAAGTGTGCTTAAATGCGACAGGCTCATGTCAGTAGATTTACTGGCATGTAAAAGAACTCCTGCGGGACAAAATTCCGGTACATCCGGCAACGCTGATATAACCTCTGCAGTTGCGAGCGTCGTTAAATAAAACATAACATTACTCCATTTACAAATTTTTAGTTTAAGTGAATGATGCCATTACTCAATTTTGCACAACTTAATAAAAATATTTATGTGTATACTGAACTCATTTACGTGCAATGCTATTTTCGGACGGCTTTCGTTAAAGTAGGCCTTTTTAACTACATATGACCGTATTAAAAAGGAGCTATTATGGGAAAACACGTTAAAAGTAACTTCCATACTAGTGTTAAAAATAAACACCTTTCAACTGTTCAAAGAGTTGACAAACGATGCAAAGCCCTCATTATTTTAACAAATGATGTGCGCATCGTTTGTCAGCTCTTCAAATAACTGAAAGTTGTTTGTGACACAAAATTGTAAAACGTTTTGTGTGATTTTTAACCATGAACAATGTTTCAGAAAAGAAAGTAAGTAAACTTGTTGTTGTTTACATAACAGTGTATAAAATGTGTTGAATGTGATTTTATTTTCGTTGTAGATTTGTTACACACTGTCTAGTAGCCTTGTTTCACAAACATACCTACTGATGAAATAAAATAACACTTTAACAATATTTTCTTTATAGGAATTTGTGTGTGGTTTGTGTGTCAAAAGATTAATGGTTTGTATTCAGGTATTAAGCAAGTACGAGTATAACGTGCTCCTCTGCAATTCAGAAATTCTATCACTCAAACAGACCTTTGTTATTTTAATTGCTCCTGTTCGTAAATCCATCCAAGCATAACAAGGAAAATTTACAACTAGGGACCGTTGATTTTTTAAAGGAGAATATATCCTTCAGAACCCGTGTAGTCATCTGGCCAAGTGGGAAGGGGTGTTAGAGGTTAAAAACGCAGCGAAATTCTAGAAACGCCCCAGTCGTATGACTGACGTGTCATGTTGGATGTATCTACAAGGAGTATCAGGGATGATGAAACTTAAGGGGGGTGATGGGTGAAATTTCTATTTTCTACATTTTTCGAGCTACGTCCTTAATTTTTTTTACACATAATCCCGGTGTGAGATATAATGATATGGTAAAGTTTCATTTCTGCTGACTTATCAAAAAAAATATTATTATTATTATTATTATTATTATTATTATTATTATTATTAATTAAGTGTTATCGAACCCGGGACCTTTGGTTAAACGTATCAACGCTCTACCAACTGAGCTACCCGGAAACTCCATCAGACACCGATCCAATTTTTTCCTCTATATCCACAGACCTCAAAGTGAGCTGACAGCTGTCAAGCAACCAACAACTCTGTGTGACTTAAATTGTGGTTTTCTGTTAACGAACAGTGACGTGTATTATGCAAATCAAGCTTTCAGGTATAACTCCCTGTAAAGTTTATTTGAATAATTTCGAGGGAAAAATTGTTCCGAGGCCGGGTATAGAACCCGGGACCAAAAAAATTGTATATACAAGATGTTCTGAAAAAGGTTCCAGTATTTAGAGAGGAAGTAGTACGCATCAATTATTATTATTATTATTATTATTAATTTAGTGTTATCGAACCCGGGACCTTTGGTTAAACGTACCAACGCTCTACCAACTGAGCTACCCGGGAACTCTACCCGACACCGATCCAATTTTTCCCTCTATATCCACAGACCTCAAAGTGGGCTGACAACCGTCAAGCAACCAACAATAAGTGCATGAACAGTGGCGTGTATTTATACAAATCAAGCTTTCAGGTATAACTCCCTGTAAACTTAATTTGAATAATTTCGAGGGAAAAATTGTTCCGGGGCCGGGTATCGAACCCGGGAACAACCAAAGGTATTAAAAATTGTATCTACAAGATGTTCTGAAAAAGGTTCCAATATTTAGAGAGGAAGTAGTACGCATCAAAACAAGAAATAAAAGTTCTATAAACATGGATCTTTAAATTAATATTTTCTGAGAAATGAGCAAATGTTTGCCATCACTATAGCATTAGCACATATTCCAGTGTGGGCAAGAAACAAACAGTTTTTTTTTTATCGATCAGCGCATTTAGCGCTATACAGATCATTTCTAAATAAAATATAAATAGAATACATGGGGCAGCCTAGATTGGGCTCCTCAATGAAGAAAAATAACTGTTAATATATAATTATTTACATAGGTTGGTGTGATGATAAATTTTGATTATAATATGAGGTCCATTGGAAGTCGGCTCTTGATTCTGGTGGGAAATGTGGACTTCCTTCTAGTGGATGGCGCGTGGAACATTTTCTAGGTTGTTATAGAACTTCTTAGCTTGTGAATGAATAAACTGTTTGATTGTGTCAATGCCAGTTTCTCTGTGTAGTTGGCTGTTACGGACAAACCAAGGAGAATTGAGTGAAATTCGTAGGACTTTATTTTGAAATGACTGGAAGTGTTTAATTTCTCTTATTGCAGCTCCTCCCCAGACAGGACAGGCATGAAGCAGTAGAGGTCGTAATAGAGATGTGTAAAGTAGCATGAAATTTTGTAGCTTTAGAGATGATTTCTTGTTGAGGAGCGGATATAATTTAGCGAGTCTTGAGTAGGCCAATTTAAGTTTGTTGTTGATGTGATGTTTCCATGATAGACGGTGATCTAAGTGCACTCCAAGATATTTTGAGCGAGATCGTGCGTATTTGCTTGTTTTCCGCACAGAACCAATACGCGGTAAGTGTGAAATACCACATTCAGTATTCCCAACGTAACACACATAATTTCCCTCTTCTTACCGCTTAAGCGCGACATTCATTTTACTGCTTTAGGCTTTTAACATATTATTTTTAGAGACGTTTAACATAGTAATAATTATAAATTGGAAACCTACCACTGCAATTTCACCTAAATTGCAATGTTAATTATTGTTTTTAAATATTTGCAAAAATTAAGTAAAGTCTACTACTCCACGAAACTTATTGCATTCCTGATACAAGTAACATTAAGGAAGCCGTGAAAAAATCAACAAGATTCCAGATGCCGATGTTATTACTGCAATATGTTATATAAATAATATTGTTAAAATATTAAAATGAAAAATAAATCATTACATAACCTTACCGTTTGTTTTAAGTTCGCATTTATAGACTGGGGGAAAAAAAAAATACAGACGTATATCACGGCCTGCTGGAGTATAGTAAACACAGAAAACATTTTATAGCAACAATGTTGAAGAAAGATATTTTGGTGTTCCGAAGTTGGCGTCATTAAACAGAAACCAAGATGGAGATTTCATTGCAACTAATTAGAAATTCGTCTTTCAGGTATGTAATAAACGATCTTCGCACAAAATAATGTACGATACACGAGCAGTATGTTTGTTTTCATGTTCTCGGAAATTAAAAAAGCTCAACTACGTTTCGCTTTTTCAATCTTTTCCTCGACCATGAAAACGTCAACATACCGCTCTTGTAACGTATATTACTATTGCAGTCATCCTTTGGTTTCCACGGTATCATGTTGGTTGAAAGAAAACAAACAGTTTAACTTTGTGTAAAAAATAATCCCAGAAAAATGTGCTAGTATAAATTGAATGAGCTGGGTAACTTTCGGTGCTGGACCCCGACTCATTTCACCTGCATTATCACCGTCATTTCATTCAGACGCTAAATAAGCTAGAAATTGATACAGCGTCGTAAAATAACCCAATAAAATAAAAATAAATAAAATATAAATAAATAAATTTAATGTTAACAAAATCCGTCCAGTATTTAGGAGATAACATTGATACAAAGGCAAATGGACAGACAAATGAAAAACCGAACACCACTTTTCATGTAAGAGAAATACTGAAAATATTTTCGCAGAAATTTATAAATATAATTTTAGCAGCACCCCAATACATTATCTTTATACTAGGAATATTGAGGAAGTGGAATTTATGAGCGGTTAATCAGACGCTGTGTGCTAGCAAATCGGTTGAGTTGAAGAAAACGATCCATTTCTAGTAACCGGTACTTGGCTTGTTAGCGTCTGGCGTACCACATCTCAAGTTCGCCATCAGAATCGACTTGAAGCAAAATTTGGAAAGTTCCGCTGCTTCATTAAGCCCTTAGGTCTGTAATAAATTGGCCCTTCGCGCTTCACTAGGCAGAGGGTATGCACCGCGAACCAAGAGCACAGACTGCGGGAAAGCTATCTTTCCTACTTTACCAGCATTCTGGAGACGACAGAAAACACAAATCATTGCTTCTAACAGACAATAATACTTCCTTCACAGAACATACAGACAAAAGTGTTTAATAATATAACTGTTAGGTTTTCTCTCCTCGAACTGTATGGAAATGCCATACTGTGGTGTAGTTGCTTCTCAAAATACCGGGTGTCTAAATTAAAGTATGACCTATTTTCAACCTTCAGCCTGTTACAAGGCGGTCCGGGTTCGAGTCCCAGTCAGGTTTGGGATTTTTCATTGACTATTACACTTTTACTACGTCACACTACTTTTGACCAATAAAACGGTACGAAAGGACGTCTTTCAACCAATCATGGCTGCTTATCGCACAATTTTATCGCGTCCTTGGCATTTGTTTAATTTTATCGCTTCCCTAGCATTTGTTTATTTTTATCACTACCCTAGTATTTGTTTCTCTGTTTGCCAACATTTCAAACTGCACTGGTCTGGACGTCAAAAAACAGAAAATTACAAACCACTCCAGTCGATGCACAGCAGTTTCAAATATGACTCGCATTGGCATTCAAGAACAAGAATTAATAAAGATCACTGGTCATGTATGAAGAGCACCATTCGGAAATCCTGAATAAGTTGAGGATACACCATGTACACCAACGAATTCACTTCTTTTACGCACACGTCCAATATAACATCAACTGAACCACCAACCACTAAAACATTCAAATTTGAAAATTGTACTTTCAATAATTGTTTCTTTTAAAATTATTCATGTTTATTTTTTATTTCATCATCGTTAATTAAAACGTTTCTTGTTTATTTCATCATCCCTAATTAAAACTTTTCTAACACTTGTTTATATTATAGCTTCTACTATATGATATTGGCGGCCGGGTAGCTCAGTTGGTAGAGCAGCTGGCTACGGACTGGAAGGTCCGGGGTTCGATCCCAGGTGATGACAGGATTTTTTCTCGTTGCCAAACTTTCAGAACGGCCCCGAGGTTCACTTAGCCTCCTATAAAATTGAGTACCGGTCTTTCCCGGGGGTAAAAGGCGGTCAGAGCGTGGTGCCGACCACACCACCTCATTCTAGTGCCGAGGTCATGGAAAGCATGGGGCTCTACCTCCATGCCCACCAAGTGCCTTCATGGTATGTTACGGGGATACCTTTACCTTTTTTTTACCTTTTACTATATGATATTATGGATAGTCACGTATCAGAGATTGTTTAATACTAAGATTTATTGAAAATCATCTGTCAAGTGACGTTGATTACTGGGATCCGGATGAGTGAAGTGGAATGCAAATGTTTTAATAAAAATGAAACTGAATCAACAAAGCCTTCTTGACTAGTAACATTGCCATCGTGTATAGATCTCGACGAGAAGGCATTGTTCACTACTGCCATCTAGCATGCATCTAGCGTAATATTTGTAATGTTGAGATGGTATAAAAAAACATTTGAAGACAGTTGTATTTTCGTAAGTGAATTAATATTTTATTGTATTGGAGTACTTCGTTACTTCTAATCTTTATATACTTTCTTCTAATCGTGTAATAGTCAATTAAATCCCACTCGAGTTTTGATTTTCTCTATCTAAATCTGCTGGTGTTCCACTCGCAGATTTATCGATAAAATCAAAACGTCTAGTGAGATTACTGTTGAAAAATTCATAGTGACACTTGTGGCGTACAAGGTCACAGTTGGACTTTTTCTCGGGGTTTTCCCGTTTTCCCTTGTTAGGCATCTACATCATTCCGTCAACATTTCTTCATTCCGTCATCATTCCATAGCATTCTGTTTCTGTACAAAAAATAAAAAGTCGTCTTTGATACCGGCTGGGTATTAATAAAACGCGGACACATCCACTTCTTTCCCCTTACGCGCAGGTAGGTTTCACGAGGTACTGAATGGCCTACAAATATAAAACCTACGATATGATTATACACAGACAGTCTTGTCGCCATGGTTACTGCTTCAAGATTTATTTCTTTATAGTTACAAAAGATTTTACAATGTATTTTCTGATTAAATGAAAATGTTTCGGACCGCCCTGACAATAAAATTAAATTACACTTGATTTGTGCTTGGAACACAGTACATCTTAGCCGTGGAATGAATCACTTAACCTGAGGCTTACGCTACTACAGTGTAGTAAAAAATCTGTATCTATATATATAATTTGAACTGGTAATGGAAATTACGGGAAAACGGCTGAACGGATTTTAATAAATAACCCCTCATTTTGAAGCTTGGAACCCAAAGTTTTTCGGAAAAGTAGTAGTTTTCAGTGAAATGTCAATTTTCCTAAATTATTTTCCTTTTTTCCAAAATCCATCTTTCGTCAGTTTTGAGAACTAATTAATTGCATTCACGGCCGACTTGATGTTCGCTTCCTTTATGCATTTCAGAAAAACACAAAACACACACTACAATAAACAATAGGCTATTACACGAAGGCCATGACGTACAAGACTGCTGACATAGAGTTCAGACGGCTCAGATTCTTTCCCATCATAATGCCAATATGTCGATCTTCATTTGTGTAAATTTTTGATAACGTATAAAAAATAATTTACATGTCTGATTCTCTGGTCTGTAGTTTTCCGAGTACAGCTGTGTATTGGATATTAAGGACTACAAAACTTAAGAATGTTTGATGATATTATTGCCATTAAAAATGAAATATTATTATAGTTAATGTAACACATAATGCTTTACTGATATATGAAAGTGAAACCTTTTGGTGCTTTAAGTAAGTAGACGCAGAGAAAGAATATTTTATATTAGATCTTCATTTCTATAATTTACTGGTAACGGCTATAGGCCTATATAAACTTATGTTACTGAAAACTATAAAACTTACGTAAGGTAACAATATTGTTATTAAAAATGAAATACTTTTACAATTATTAATCAAGTGGTGTGGTCCTTTTCATATATGTAATGGCAGTGTGATATAGATATTTATATGTCTGATTCTCTAACTTTCCTTGGTATAATTGAGTCATGCTTCCTATTTTAGCTGCGTCTTTAAACTACATCAAAATTAATTTCATATTCCTTTGGTTTAATTGATTAGATTTGTGATCGCTGCCAAACATATTTTGTTGTAGGGAAAATAGCATGCCATTTCACTTCTTGCTACCGTGATGAGTAAGTTTGTTTCCCGCAACCAGCAACGAATGAAACACTGAAGCTGGTAACCATTTACGATGGACAATTTTATTTAGGCGCATATAAGATTCTACAACTCTGACATATCATTCGCCTCATTTTCTACATCTCAGCAATAAATTCCTCACAACAGCCTATATTATAGAAAATATACGAAATAACATTCATTGTTACACAAATTAATCCAGCAGTATTTG
The DNA here is from genome assembly GCF_040183065.1 of Periplaneta americana. Classification (NCBI taxonomy): domain Eukaryota; kingdom Metazoa; phylum Arthropoda; class Insecta; order Blattodea; family Blattidae; genus Periplaneta; species Periplaneta americana. The sequence continues at coordinate 199,396,464 of NC_091119.1, read as the reverse complement.
ATAGATCAGTATTGTCTGGAAGAAGCGCAAAAAATTACAATTCATAAGAAAAGACCAAAAGGTATTACTTACTGATAAAATAAGAGGCCTACAAGATTTTGTAGTCTCTTGATCACCTCAGCAAGATCTCTTATTGGGAAAAAGTAATTCTTCCCTCTACATTTCAGGGTAGTTCACGAAACATGCAGCAGCTATACCAAGATGCTAAGTCTTTTGTTTAAAGCATGACAAACCTTACATTTTCTTAACTTTCACATACAATCCGCAATGACCCGAAATAGCTACTGCCTTACTCCCACATGAAAAACCTACTGATCATCCTGACATTGTTACTAGCGATTTCGCATTGAAACTCAAGAACTGAAGACGGATAGGTTCTAGGAAAAGTATTTGGGAAAAAAAAACATTCAAAGGGAGTATGTTTCACTATTATGGAAGCAAATAACTATCAAAATGTCTGGTATTCTTCATTGAAAATAAATCTGAACAATTTTTATTTGAACTTTTTACGGACTTAGCTTGCAGCAATTGCTGCACAAGCCACTAGTATACAGGGTGTATCAAAAATACGTGTACAAACTTCAGGCATGGGTTCCTTACACCAAAAGAAGGAAAAAAGTTCATATGAACATATGTCCCATAATCCTTTGTTTCCCCGTTATTCATTTATTACTAAAAGTTTGCGTTCAACGGCCTTCGAGGTCCAACTTCAAAACTTCATTTCTTTATGCACTCATTCATAGAAGGCTGTGACTCGTTGTATCAGAAATGGACTGCAGATGGCGAAGTGTTGCCATGGAGACTTGTTTACATGTGTCATTTGTCATTAGTCTGTCTTCAACGTTGCAATTGTGAACGTGGAGTGAGTTAACGTGTTTCGTTCAACCATGGCAGGACGATATTCATTTCGTGAGCAGGCTGACATCATTTTTATGTATGGTCGCGCGAATGGTAATGGACACGAGGCTGTACGGCTGTATCAGATGGCGTTTCCAGACCGAAGACAACCGAATCATCAAACCTTTGTTGCTGTGTATCGTCGCGTTGCTGAGACAGGAACCGTTGCACCACAGACTGGTGATCGAGGAAGACCAAGAGTTGTTCGTACGCCGAACCTCGAAGAAGACATTTTACACTGTGTCGAAGACGATCCAGGTATCAGTACAAGACAATTGGCTGTGGCAACTGGTACATCACACAGTACAGTATGGAGGGTACTTCACGAGAAGCTCTTGTATCCGTATCATATGCAACGTGTGCAGGGCCTTTCGCCTGCCGATTATCCACCACGGGAGAACTTTTGCCGATGGTTTGTAGCACAAATAGCCAATCCATTGTTTGTCTCATCAGTTTTGTTTACAGACGAGGCAACGTTTGGGAGAGATGGAATTACAAATTTCCACAATGAACACGTATGGGCAGATCGTAATCCTCGTGCTGTATTTCAGGCTAGACATCAGCAACAATTTAGTATTAATGTGTGGGCTGGAATTGTAGGTGACTGTCTGGTAGGTCCATACGTTCTATCAGCACGTCTTACAGGTGCTATCTACAGGGACTTTATCCAAAACACTCTTCCAGAATTACTGCACGAAGATGTGCCTCTGAACATAAGACAAAAGATGTGGTTCATGCATGATGGGGCTCCAGCACATTTTAGTCGCCTTGTTCGAGATACACTGACTGATGTCTACCATGACATATGGATAGGCAGAGGAGGACCAGTTCAATGGCCAGCACGTTCTCCCGACCTCATCCTTTGAATTTTTATCTTTGGGGGCACCTTAAACAATTGGTTTATGGAGCAGACATCCCGGATCATGAAACTCTTCATCGACGTGTCATGGAAGCTTGCGAAACCATTCGATATCATCCCGGAGTATTTGAAAGGGTGCGACAGTCCATGATTCGACGAGTGCATGCATGTTTAGAAGCAAGAGGAGGACATTTCGAGCATTGGTTATGAGTTTTGTGTTGCATTTTATGAGTGTACCAATGTGTTGAACAGTTCCTAACGAGGAAACAAAGGATTATGGGACATATGTTCATATGAAATTTTTTCCTTCTTTTGGTGTAAGGAACCCATGCCTGAAGTTTGTACACGTATTTTTGATACACCCTGTATATATAATTTGAACTGGTAATGGAAATTACGGGAAAATGGCTGAACGGATTTTAATAAATGACCCCTCATTTTGAAGCTTGGAACCCAAAGTTTTTCAGAAAAATAGTAGTTTTCAGTAAAGTGTCAATTTTCCTACATCATTTTCCTATTTTCCAAAATCCATCTTTAGTCAGTTTTGAGAACTAATTAATTGCATTTCAGAATAAAACAAAACACACACTAATATAAACAATAGGATATTACAGGAAGGCCATGACCTGCAGGATTGCGGACATATTTAGAGCTCAAATTCAATTGGTTATTAAGAACTTCAAGATTTGCTAAAAATAATTTACAGGTCTGATTTTGCGGTGTGTAATTTTCTGAGTACAGCTGTGTATTGGATATTAAAATCTACAAAATTTGAGGTGGTTTGATAACATTATTACCATTAGAAATGAAATATTATTATAGTTAATGCCATGATGTGACTACTTTTCATTAATATTATGACGATGTGAAAGTGAAACGTTTTGGGGTTATAGAATAGAGAATATGTTAAATTAGCTCTTCATTTCTACAATTTACTGAGAGGCGACTATATAACTAGAAAACTTACGTAACATAATTAATATTGTTATTAAAAATCAAATATTTTTATAGTTATTAATCAAGTGAGGTTGGATTTTTTTCACATATTTAATGGCGGTGTGGTGTAGATATTTATATGCGTCATTCTCTTCAGTATTGGCTCGAGAGAGCGCAAAAATTACAGTACCTGAGAAAAGACCAAAATGTATTACTTACTGATAAAATAAGAGGCCTACAAAATTACATATCGATAGTCTCCCGATCATTTCAGCAAGATCTCTTAGCAGGATAAAATGATTTTACCCACTACATTTCAAGCTCTACATGCAGCAGCTATACCAAGATGCTATGTCTATTGTTCGAAAGCATAGCAAACCTGACATTTTTTTAAGTTTCACCTACAATCCACAATGACCTGAAATAGCTATTGCTTTACCCCACAAGAAAAACCCACTGATCGTCTTGACATTAATACTTACGTTTTCACGTTGAAACTCAAAACCTTAAGGTGGATAGGTTCAAGAGAAAGTATATGGCATAAAAAAAACATTCAGAGGGAGTATGTTTCATTATTACGGAAGCAAATATCTTTCAGAATGTCTGGTATTCTTCATTGAAAATAAATCTGAAAAGTTTTTATTTGAATGTCTAATGAACTTAGTTTGCAGAATTTGCTGCACAAGCCACTAGTTGGATATAAATATGGGTCGCCATGTATATGATTAAAAAATTTCCCCGTATTCTTCGTATAGCGAGAAGGTGTTAAAGACGAAGAAAACTAATAAAATTGCCTTGCACAAACATTTAGCATCTGAACTGGACACGGTACAACTGAGTGCTCAAGTGTGATGCAATTTACGTAACTGCATGCAAGCGAGTGCACGAATAGAGCATCTGCTGCATGTAGGCTCCTGCTGGACAGCATCCAACGAATTTTGGATCATAAGAAAGGAACGCACGCCATTGCAGTGTGTTGTAGATATATCTAACCCTCAACGAGCAATCCAACTCGATTTTTTGCTAATCACAATGCTACCGAATGAAAATACTTTACACAAAGTCTTCACTCCTTTCACATTAATAACCTAGATGCCAGCAGCATAGCTCGGACACTTCAGCCTATGGAATCCGGGGCTGAAATAGGGTGTGGGGTCGATTCCCTTTAGGTTAATTATATGGTTGGATTTTTTCCGTGGTTTTCCCAACTGCAAAGCGAATGTCAGGTAATCTATGGCGAATCCTCGGCCTCATTTCGCCAGATACCATTATTTCGCTATTACCAATTACATCGGTGCTAAAAATCTAGTACTTGATACAGTATCGTTAAATACCCAAGTAAATATACTGTGAATGTATAATTCTTTTTCTGTCACAGCGAATTTTTCTCAGGGATGTTGCAGCTGCTGGCACTTTCCTCTTTGTAATCGCCACCTCTCTCGATCTAGAGCATCTTCCTCATGAAGATCCTTGGCAGTCATGGCCTTTCTGATGCTCTGATCTAAGGCATCATGCCTGGATGCGTGTGATGCAAGTTCCCATAGGGAAGAAATTTTGTCATGTGTATGGAACCGGTGTCCACCCAGCACCGTGATGAATTTGGGGAGCTAGATAGGTAGTGAAATATGGTTACGAGAACCAACTACAAAGGCTGAGGGAATCATCATACTAACCACACGATACTTCCGTTCTGGTTGGATGATCGTTCACCTTTACTGAAGCATGTAGATGTGACGCCAGCAACCGGCTGAGTCATCCTAGATCCTTCATGAGCTGTGGAGCTAAAGATTTAATTAAATTAAACCTATAATGGTAGACTACAGTGATTTGCAACGTCTTTTCTTACCAGAAATTCCAGCTGCACTTATCGTAGGTCATCCCATATTATTTGCAGATGACACAAGTATAGTAATTACAGCCAATAACTCCAACACATTCCAATCTTCAACAGAGGAAATTCTCTTCAAAATATGTGACTGGTTCTCAGTCAATAGATTAGTATTAAATTGTAACAAAACTAACATAATTCAATTTAAATCCTGTCCAAATTCAACGTCGCAAATTTCTAGCGCAATAATTAATAATAGATCCCTATTAGAAACAACAACAACAACAACCACATTTCTTGGTTTAAAAATCGATAATGTGTTAAATTGGAAAAATCATATTAAAGAAATTAACCCCAAACTAAATTTAGCTTGTTTTGCTATTAGATCTATGCAAAAGATAGTAAATATCAATACCTTAAAAACAATATACTTTGCATACTTCCACTCGGTAATGAGTTTTGGAATAATATTCTGGGGAAATTCCACAGATAGTAACAAAACATTTCTATTACAAAAAAGGTAATTAGAATAACAGTAGGTGCCAAATCTAGGGATCTAGGGAATCGTGTAGGGCTATTTTCAAAAAACTACAAATAATGCCCATGGCTTGTCAGTATATCTTTTCATTAATAATCTTCCGCTTATGTAATCGTGAAAACTTTGTAACTAATTCAACAGTTCATAGAATAAATACACGTCAAAAAAATGACTTTCATACTCCATCGGCAAGTCTATCATGCTATCAAAAAGGAGTGCGTTATATGGCAGTAAAAATTTTTAATAGCCTCCCTATCGATATAAAAAATGAAACTCAAAACATAAGATTATTTAGGGCCAAATTAAAGAAGTACCTAATTTCTCACGCCTTCTATTCTGTAGGTGAATTCATGACATTCAATAACACTTCATGAAATTGATACTAAAACTTTGTGTTGTACTAGTAGACTATATTGTAAATCTCGTCTGTATATATTTAATCTAGACTGTGACTATAAATTAAGACTTTATAAGAGTATTAAGTTTTTTGACTTGTTCCATATTCTAGCTGTAAGAATGTTTGAATACCACGGAATGTTAATAAATACAATACAATACAACCCTGACCCCCAGCGTTGGACACTGACTCCCAAAATGCATTTCTTGTGATGTACTTGATGTATCGAACTCGTAACCCGTTACTGTGTCGGTTGGAGAAGGAAGAAATGAATCGCAATGTTGTTTCAGGGCTTGATAAGTTAGCAGCTTCTGCTCCCATCGATTGCGGACTAGGATAGAGTTTGGACTTGCATGCGTGTCACAAAGGTAACGTTTGTGTGGTGTGAAATTGCGAGAGTTGCCCTGGGCGATGACCGTGATTGATGGGATGACACCGGCTAACAAGCTTTGTGACCGTGAATAGCCTGAGTGCGATCCGTGTCAACGTTGCTGATTTACGTGATCGTCTGAACGTCATGAGTTCTGTGCCCAACAATGAATATTTGTTCAATTAAACTTGTAATATCGTCCCAACTTCCGATACCTCATAATGTCGTCCTCACGTAAACGGGCCTATTTGTTCCTTTTTTATATACAGAATGTCTAAAAAAAAATGCACGCCATGACTTCAGGAATGAGTTTCTCATATGAAGGAAAATGAATAAAGTGCATATCTGCATAAGTTTCATAAGGGAAGATTGGAGAAAGCTGGGTTTGCAGTGAAGTACTTGCCCTTAAGTAGTAATCTATGGATGGAAAATAAAAAGAGATACTTTGCTTACAAAACATGGTACTGATTTTTCTTATTAGATACGGTAACTATTGCAATGGCGACTCGTGATGTTTTTTGTATGTAGATATGAGATTGATGACTGATGGCCAAGACATAATAATAATAATAATAATAATAATAATAATAATAATAATAATAATAATAATACTTACTGGCTTTTAAGGAACCTGGAGGTTCATTGCCGCTCTCACATAAGTCCGCCATTGGTCCCTATCCTGAGAAAGATTAATCCATTCTCTATCATCATACCCCACCTCCCTCAAATCCATTTTAATATTATCTTCCCATCTACGTCTCGGCCTCCCCAAAGGTCTTTTTCCCTCCGGCCTCCCAACTAACACTCTATATGCATTTCTGGATTCGCCCATACGTGCTACATGCCCTGCCCATCTCAAACGTCTGGATTTAATGTTCCTAATCATGTCAGGTGAAGAATACAATGCGTGCAGTTCTGTGTTGTGTAACTTTCTCCATTCTCCTGTAACTTCATCCCTCTTAGCCCCAAATATTTTCCTAAGCACCTTATTCTCTCAAAGTGAGAGTCCAAGTTTCACAACCATAAAGAACAATCGGTAATATAACTGTTTTATAAATTCTAACTTTCAGACTTTTTGAGAGCAGACTGGATGATAAAAGCTTCTCAACCGAATAATAACAGGCATTTCTCATATTTATTCTGTTTAATTTCCTCCCGATTATCATTTGAATTTTTCCACCTCTTAAAAGGATGTACAGTCACACAAAATATTATGCCATGCTTCGTACAGTATTATCGCAAAATTAAAAATGGTTTGATAGAATTTAGCAATAATTACGCTTAAAATTATCCGTTTTAGTCAGGTTTTTTACTTAAATGATGCCCAAAAATGATTCTGTTTTCGCGTTAGACAATTTTCCGTTTTAAAATATTATTTTACATAGGAAATTATTCCGTTCCCAAATTTATTTTTCGTTTGTCCAGGTTTTCTTTTTATAGAAGGTAAGTTTTAGCAAGGTTTTACTGTATTTGCTTTTAAAACGTTGTACTGATTTTGTTGTTATATACAGTAACTACCGCACCAGTTTCTGACTGGATTTGTAAAACTTATTCCCCTACCAGGAAATGAACTCTGGTAACCCCTCTGAATGTGCCCGAGAAGACTAAAGTCACAGCAGGGAGTCAAACCCAAGTCGTTAAGTCGCTACTTCGAGCGAGTTGTCTCCACAAACAAGCAAATACACGCAGACACCTAATGGAAACGATTTTACGTCTTCTGGGCTGCTACAAAAAGGGTTTAAACTGCTTTTACGAGATCCGCAATGAAAAACTGATGTGAGAGGCAAAGGATATTTTTATCTGCAAGCAATATAAGTTATACGGCCGAATTTTAAAGGCCTTGCATGCTTCAGAACGCAAAGAATGAAATATAGCAACGTGTGCGAGAATTAAACGGGGCGCCTGGATTCAATTTCGAGAGATAGGGAGATAGCGAAGTTGTGCGTTCCTCCACACCGGAGCACTTCGCTAGTTGGGGAAGTCCTCCGTAATAAACAGCTTTAAGTCGGTGTACGGAGTTTCCTCAGCTGTTGTCTTATACCCGTTTGCATACACTAGATCCAACCATACAAGCAAGGCACAGTGTTTCAGTCTTTGGAACTCAAAGCAATACAGAAATATCTGAATACAATTTAATTATCTGACAATCAGGCTGTCTTTAACTAGTACATAGAAGACGGACCTCAAAAGGACGGCAGCAATCTATTGTATTACAGACGTGGACAAATTATTAGCAACATTGAAGATCTTTATTATATATTTTTACAAAATATGATTCTTCAATTAAGACTACAGTTGACATTTTTGTGTATTTCCAAATTATTAGCAAAATTGAAGATTTGTATTGTATACTTTTCAAAATTTAACTCCTCAATTTGGACTACATTTGATATTTTTGCATATTTACAAATTATTAGCAAAACTGAAGATTTTTATTGTATATTTTTACAAAATTCGATTTTTCAATTTGGACTACAGTTGACATTTTGGATGTTTCCAAATTATTAACAAAACTGAAGATTTTTGTTTTATATTTTTACAACATTTCACTCTTCAATGCAGTTGACATTTTCGCTAATTTACAAATTATTAGCAAAATTGAAGATTTCTATTATGTATTTTTACAAAACCTGACTCTTCAATTTAAACTACAGTTGACATTTTTGCATATTTCTGTGTACTGTAATGGTGTAAATATCCAAAATTGTCAACTGTAGTCTAAATTGAAAAGTCAAATTTTGTAAACAGAATTATCATAAAAATCGTCAATTTTGTTAATAATTTGTCCACGTCTGTATAATGTATTTATTTACATTGTATGGTATTCGTACATCGCTTCACAGCTAGAATATGGAACATGTAAAAATATCTTAATAGTAGTAAAAGTCTTAGGGCCGTATTAATAAACGAGACTTTGGATGAAGACTTCCCAAAGTCGACTTTCGTAGTAAAGTTTAACTTTGTTAAAAGTCCTATTCATAGACAATACTTCTGAGATTTGACTTTGACTTCGGTAAGTCGAGATTTGACGATCTTGTTCTAACGTTGGCAATCAAAATCACTGCCTTCTAAACGAATTAAATTAATAGATAGTTGAAATAGAGTAGGCATTGCCACAATCAAAGCTATCTTTTGAGTCACAAATCAATGAAACAATTGAACATCGGCACATGTTAAGCGATTGTTAACCGTTCTTGCAGCTTTACATAAGAATAACATTATTCGAGGGCTTATTGTGAAACTAATGTAAGTACAAAAATTGATATTTTTAGGTCTTTACAGCAATCGATAATAATTTGTTCTTCTACCTGGCCATAAAAAATCGTAACTCAGTTCGAACAGTTTTGTATATAACACAATTCATAACTACAAAACATGAAACAGTATTGCCTGTTATTAAATAGTAAGAATCAATATTAAGCTATTAATCCTTATCTATAACGTACAATCGATATGAAATAAGTTGTATTATTTATTGGCGAAACAGATAATCCTCTTTGATTATTCATCAATGAAAGTTGAAACATGATATTTAATACTATCTATCAAATCTGTATCTTTATTTGAATTTATAATCTACAATAATATGCTAAGGAACATGAGCAGATTTAATAATCTACTGGATGTCTTCAATATTCTCTGCAAATTCGACAATTTCGCAAATATCGTTTTCCTGTTGTCCACGAACGAAAGTCAAAGTCAAAGTCTAGATTTTCGACGACTTCGAAGTAAAGTCGCAATTGAAGTTTTCTTTCCTCAAAGTGTCGACTGTAAATAGGAAAATGGTGACTTTGTACTTTCCAAAGTCAACTTTGGTCCAAAGTCTCGTCTATGAATAGGACCCTTAATTATAGTCACAGTCTAGTTGAAAAATCTACGTACGGTCTTACTAATAAACTGTCCTATACTTATACAATGAGTAGCTCGTTTATAAGTCGTGTGTAAATTCCTTACTAATGATCACTACATACGTCGTGTATAACAGTATAACTGTTACACAGCTACGTCATAGTTTCGTCATTACTTCGTTACGAAAGGTAATAGAATTTCTGAGGTTCTCTACTGGATCCGGTAGAGCGCTCTAGTATGGCGTGTTAAATATCGATAGTACAACTGGCTCTAATCGATTACCACACTACAGTTTGGTCAAAGAGTACAAGCTACAGCAATATTATTCTAATAATTCTATGATCTTCGGTTTGTTCTTCTGTGGTTACAAGATAAACATCATCATAAAATGACAGTCGATATGAACAGCTGTTAAAGGGGCGGCCATTTTTTCCCTATATACAACGCTTAAACAAGTGGTTTCGTGTATATAACTACTGCAAAGCAATTCCCATTGTATAGTTACAGCCTGTTTATACGTCCATAGCTTTTTCACGGTTTATTAGTAACGTTTTGTGTCTCAACTCTGCATAAGTCTCGTATAAAAACCAATAAACGGTTTATTAGTAACACTGTGAAGGTTTTACAATATAGTCTACTAGTACAACACAAGGGGTTAGTAAGTTATCGATATTTAATACAGGTCAGACATATTCATGCAGCAATGTCGAACGTCATAAATTCATCTACAGAATAGAAGGCGTGAGAAATTAGGTACTTTTTAATTTGGCCCTAAATAATCTTATATTTTGAATTTGATTTTTTTACATTCATAGGAAGGCTTACTTACTTACTGGCTTTTAAGGAACCTGGAGGTTCATTGCCGCCCTCACATAAGCCTGCCATTGGTCCCTATCCTGAGCAAGATTAATCCAGTCTCTATCATCATATCCCACTTCCCTCAAATCCATTTTAATATTATCTTCCCATCTACGTTTCGGCCTCCCTAAAGGCTCTTTCCCTCCGGCCTCCCAACTAACACTCTATATGTATTTCTAGATTCGCCCATACGTGCTACATGTCCTGCCCATCTCAAACGTCTGGATTTAATGTTCCTAATTATGTCAGGTGAAGAATACAATGCTTGCAGTTCTGTGTTGTGTAACTTTCTCCATTCTCCTGTAACTTCATCCCTTTTTAGCCCCAAATATTTTCCTAAGCACCTTATTCTCAAACACCCTTAACCTATGTTCCTCTCTCAAAGTGAGAGTCCAAGTTTCACAACCATAAAGAACAACCGGTAATGTAACTGTTTTATAAATTTTAACTTTCAGATTTTTTGACAGCAGACTGGATGATAAGAGCTTCTCAACCGAATAATAACAGGCATTTCCCATATTTATTCTGTGTTTAATTTGCTGGGCCTAAATCTTGAATACTGAATTGTTAGCAATTAAAAAAAACTGCTTATAAGCCGAAATTTTTAAATTAAGGCTGAAATAAAAATTTTATCATGAATTCTGCAAAGCATTTAGAGTGTGAAACTTACTCTCTTCATATGTAAATCGATGTATCTACACCCAAAGAGCAGTTATTACATTACAAATTCATTTTCACAAAATAATGACTTAGGCCCTTTCATAAATAAGGGCTTTGCCGGAAGAAAGGCGGATAGACCTATACGCCCTACTACAGGAAAACGGTTTAAAATGTAGTGAATAATTCGTAGCGAAATTTTGTTTTGATTGTACTGTACATACCTGCAGGACAGGGCTGCGTGCGTGTATAACTTTTTATTCAGGTGCGTTTTAAAATCTTAGATTGCATGTAGTCCACACCTGTGGAGTAACGGTCAGCGCGTCTGGCCGCGAAACCAGGTGGCCCGGGTTCGATTCCCGGTCGGGGCAAGTTACCTGGTTGAGGTTTTTTCCGGGGTTTTCCCTCAACCCAATTGAGCAAATGCTGGGTAACTTTCGGTGCTGGACCCCGGATTCATTTCACCGGCATTATCACCTTCATATCATTCAGACGCTAAATAACCGAAGATGTTGACAAAGCGTCGTAAAATAACCCAATAATAAATATAGATTGCATGTATCTCAATTCGCCATATTGATGTATACGCCCTTTTTCCGGCAAACCTCTCAAATAACCCATTCAAATATTTTTGATCGATTAATCTTACAATAGAAATTGATCGATTAATCGATTAAATCCCACAACACTAGTATTATCCATTGCACCAGTAACCAATGTAAATTCTTTCCGATTGGTGGCGGCGCCAGCAATTCTGCGTGGCTGCAGAAGAATGGAATTATATAATCAGAGTTATATTTAACGGCCGGCGGTGAGATAACGGGGCAGGCAACTTAACTGTCTTGACGAGCAGGATGCGGACTGTGAGGAAACGGATGTGGTCTCTTGTGAGAATTGCCTCCGTGCTTTGTGGACATGCAGATCTGAAGCACCAAATTGTCAGCATACTGCAGGAGAGGCCATGTAAAAACTCTAATTTAGCACATTGGGTCCATAACAGTAGCCTAGGTGAAAGAGAGATGTTCCACCCTCTGCCCTATAAAATTTTAATTTTCGTATTCTGTTTTAGAAATAAAAGACATTCTACATCTTGATTACACAACTTTTAACACTGTATCATTTCGGAATATGTATGATAATAACTTTCTTGTGTTAAATTTTAACGCACTTTGTTAACATGTTTCGACCTATTTTCGGTCATCTTCGGAACTGGTCGTTGTTGGTCTTGGCGCCTCTTGTTTCCTGTGTGGGTGCATTCGTAGTATAGAGTCAAAGAGTGTATGTGTTTTGAAATTGAGTTGTGTGTTGAGAATATCCTTGGAGTGTGTTTTCGTGTGTCTGTATATTTCATATTGTGCTAGTGTGTTGAGTTTCTAGCTTTTTGGTTGGATGTGCAGTATTTCCATGTCTGTGTTGATGTCTCTGTAGGTGTGGTTGGCATTTGTGATGTGTTCTGCATATGTGGAGGTGTTTTGTAATTTTGTTATGGCTGTGATGTGTTCTTTGTAAAGTGTTTGAAATGATCTGCCTGTCGGTCCTATGTAGAAGTTGTTGCAGGTGTTACATTTGAGTTTGTATACGCCTGTGTGGTTGTATTTGTTTGTTTGTGTTGTTTGTGTGTTGTTGAGATGTTTTTGTAGAGTGTTATTTGTTCTGTATGCGATGTTGTAGTTTAATTTCTAGAATGAGGTTGCAATTTTATGTGTTTTTGTTTTCGTATGTTAGTGTGATGTATTTTTTGTGTTCTTGTGTTTGTGTTGTATTCTTATGTTTTTTGTGATTATGTTTTGTCTTACGTATTATGTTGTCTATTATGTTAGGGTTGTATCCGTTTTCTTGTGCTATGTATTTGATTGTGTTTAGTTCTTCGTTGTAATCCTGCTGGTTCATTGGTATGTTGAGCAGTCTGTGTACCATTGTTTGGAATGCAGCTTGTTGAAAAGACATTCTCTATAATCCTAAACACATTCGACTTCATTTGTCAAATCTATGGTTGAAGTAGATTTAGGTAACTAATTCTGACGCGAAAGTTCTATATACGATCCACAAACTAGAAAAATGTGTAACAAGGACTTTCTGTAAGATGAACTTCCTATAGTTGACAGCTCCATCGTTTACGACAATGCATCAGGAGATGAATGGCAATTTCCAAATGAAATGTGTATAAAAAGAAAGATGACGTCATATGCTTTTATCATATCATATATCATATCACGTCATATCATATCTTATTAATTTGCAAGAAACTAAAACTACAACCCTAATATACCCAAGGATATAACAAGGTTTTAATCTTTGGTTAGTAATAATAATAATAATCATCATCATCATAATCATCATCCTTGCAGTATTGGGCCTAGTGGCCCGTTACGGTCTCTTGCCAACGCTTCAACGGTCTGCCCAAGGATCTCGTGGGTCGTTACCATTGTAAGCAGTCGTGTTCTGTGTTTGTAGAGACTTTTTAGAAAGAAGATGTCCTTCCAACAGGTTACTAGCCAGTGGTGGAGTTGCCACCTATAGCCTCTGGACAGGCATGGGAGTACAGTATTTCCTCTGTACTAGATGCAATGGTTATACCGCCATGACTCGGTCCCCAAAGTCCCTGTTAGTTAATTAGCAGGTTGCACCACGAGCAGGTGGGGTTGGGATTTGGGTAGGAGAGGTTTTGGAATGCACGTCACTACCCCTTGCAACCCTTGGTTAGTAATAATAATAATAATAATAATAATAATAATAATAATAATAATAATAATAACAATAACAATAATAATAATAACAATAACAACAGCAATAATAATAATAATAATAATAATAATAATAATAATAATAACAAAAACCAACAATAATAATAATGATAATAATAACAACAATAATAATAACAATAATAACAACAATAATAATAACAACAATAACGATAATAACAACAGCAATAATAATAATAACAATAATAATAATAATAATAATAACAAGAATAATAATAATAACAATAATAATAACAACAATAACGATAATAACAACAGCAATAATAATAATAACGATAATAATAACAATAATAATAATAACAATAATAATAACAATAATAATAATAACAACAACAATAATAACAATAATAATAACAACAATAATAATAACAACAATAATAATAACAACAATAATAATAATAACAACAATAATAACAATAATAATAACAACAACAATAATAATAACAACAATAACGATAATAACAACAGCAATAATAATAATAACGATAATAATAACAATAATAATAATAACAATAATAATAACAACAATAATAACAACAATAATAATAACAACAACAACAATAATAATAACAATAATAATAACAATAATAATAACAACAACAACAATAATAACAATAATAATAACAACAACAATAATAATAATAACAATAACAACAACAACAATAATAACAACAACAATAATAATAACAATAATAATAATAATAAAAACAACAATAACAACAACAACAATAATAATAATGTATGATTTTTTTTTTTTTTTAATTTCGACCGGCCAGAGGCCGTTTTCCAAAGTTATCTATTTTTGTTTTCTGTTTGTTTACCTTTTTTTTTTTTACTAATACAATCACAACACCCATGCCCGAGGCGGGACTCGAACCCACAACCCTTCGGACCAAGCCATAGGGACATGCCGTGCCCCTACCGCTTGAGCCATCCGGGCCGGCTATGATTTGAGGCTTTCTCGGCGTTGGTTCGCTAATATGTTTTCGCGGGATATCAGCCGAGTTAAAATTTTGGAATGTTCCAAGCTTTCGACTGCTATCTCTGCAGCCATCTTCAGGGAAGTGATGTCCCGGCCCCGGATTGGCCGATCCGCCAACCAATCCCGTTTCACCTGAGACAGCCTAACATCTATATAACCTTTCGACTTTCTGTTCGGACATCACTTCCCTGAAGATGGCTGCAGAGATAGCAGTCGAAAGCTTGGAACATTCCAAAATCTTAACTCGGCTGATATCCCGCGAAAACATATTAGCGGATAATAATAATAATAATAATAATAATAATAATAACAATAATAATAATAACAACAATAACAACAACAATAATAATAGCACCAATAACAATGATAATAATAATAATATCAACAATAATAATAAAAACAATAACAATAATAATAACAATAACAATGATAATAATATCAACAATAACAATAATAACAATAACAATAATAAGAACAACAATAACAACAATAATAATAATAACAATAATAATAATAATAATAAAATTACATAATGTATAAGAATTTAACAAAAGTCAAATCGTAGAAATAACCACCTCAAAATTCTCATAAAACACACAAAGTGCGGAAAGGATACGATATTCATTGGGAAATGGTATCAGTCAGTATCAGTGTCATGAATTAAGTATTAATTTGAAAGTGAAAGTCAAACTTTGTTATATTAATCTACTATTGATTATCTTTTTAGGACGTGTATTTACTCTGAAACGGTTAAGACATTCTTGTATATCTTTTGCATTGATTATTCCTCAAACAGTTGAATTCTTTCTCCGATCATATTTCTGATTATTATGAATGATATTATGGAAAGGTCTGTTGGCAATGCTAGAAGAGGTATAAGATGGGGATTAAACGATACCTTGGAAGATCTGGATTTCGCTGATGAATTCTGTTTGCTCTCCCATACTTTTGGTGATATGCAGAATAAAGCTAATACTTTATTAGAAGTAATAAAAGGGGCTCATATGAAAATAAACGTAAAGAAAACTAAAGAAATGAGATTAAATAGTAAAAAGACAGATAAAGTTATAATAGCCTAAATAATAATAACATTGATACTGTTCAAGAATTTAAATATTTGGGTAGTATAATTGACAAGGATGGAGGAGCCTTTGAGGATGTAAAGAATTGAATAAAAAATGCAAATAGTGCATTTGTCCAGTTGTACTCAATATGGAAATCTTATATTATATCTAGATCCACAAAAATTAAAATCTTTAACAGTAACGTGAAATCAGTCTTATTATATGGCTGTGAGACATGGAAAACAAGTAAAATTATACAAAATAAACTGCAAACCTTTGTTAATAGATGTTTACGAAGAATTTTAAAAATTAGATGGCCAGATATAATCACAAACTCAGAACTATGGAAGATAACAAATCAGAAAGAAATCACAATAGAAATCAAAAGACGAAAGTGGAATTGGATAGGGCACACAATCAGGAAAGAAGATGGAGCAGTAGAAAGAATGGCTTTGGATTGGAACCCCCAGGGTAGTAGAACAAGAGGAATGCCAAAAAATACATGAAGAGAACAGTTTTGGAGGAAATTGCTAGAGAGGGGAAAACATGGAGCGAAGTGAAGAAGTTGGCTACAAATAGGGTCCGATGGAGGCAATTTGTGAATGCCCTATGCTCCTCATGAGGAGATACAGGAGTTTGATTGATTGACTCCTCAAACATCTCATTAATCTTTAACAGAATCCATTTTCCATTAAGATGCATTCTCCTACATAATTCTTGTGAATTGTAACTGTGACCACTATTTTATATTATAACTTTACTATTGTTTATTGGTTATAAAATATGTATTGATGCCAACTATAACCTTAATATATACCTCAGGGTGAAATAGGGTTTATTAAATCTATACTAACAATAAATCTGTACAAATCAAAATTTTCAGGTATAACTCCCCGTAAAGTTGATTTGAATAATCTCGAGGGAAAAATTGTTCCGGAGCCGGGTATCGAACCCGGGACCTTTGGTTTAACGTACCAACGCTCTACCACTGAGCTACTCGGGAACTCTAACCGACACCGATCCAATTTTTCCCTCTATATCCACAGACCTCAAAGTGGGCTGAAAATCTTGATTTGCATAATACACGTCACTGTTCGTTAACAGAAAACCACAATTTAAGTCACACGGAGTTAGTGTGCACTCGAAGTTGGTTGCTTGACGGTTGTCAGCCCACTTTGAGGTCTGTGGATATAGAGGGAAAAATTGGATCGGTGTCGGTTAGAGTTCCCGAGTAGCTCAGTGGTAGAGCGTTGGTACGTTAAACCAAAGGTCCCGGGTTCGATACCCGGCTCCGGAACAATTTTTCCCTCGAAATTATTCAATAAATCTGTAGCCAAAATTGTTCGGGTAATTTTCGATTTTCCAAAAATAATTGGTGTTAACATGTATAATTAACCATCCTGAAACCGAAAATCGCTTTTTTGAAAATTTTCTTTGTACAAGTATGTCTGTCTGTCTGTCTGTCTGTCTGGATGTTTGTTACCTTTTCACGCGATAATGGCTGAACAGATTTATATGAAAATTGGAATATAAATTAAGTTCGTTGTAATTTATATTTTAGGCTATATGGCATTCAAAATACTTTATTTATAAGGAGGGTTATAATGGGCCCTGAATTAAATAAATCGAAATATCTCGCTTATTATTGATTTTTGTGAAAAATGTTACATAACAAAAGTTTCTTTACAAATAATTTCCGATAAGTTTTATTCTATACAAAATTTTGATAGGACTGATATTTAATGAGATAAATGAGTTTTAAAATTACAATAAGAACGCCATCTAAGGCGCTGTACTGAAATAAAAACAAATGACTTCGTCTATAAGGGGCCTTGGACAACAACAATCGAAAGCTATTAAACATAGCCTAAGAGAATGTTTCTATGTTTTTATGAAGCAATATCGGAAGCTAATTAATTGTTTAATTATTATTTCACCATTGGAAAGTGTAGTTTCTCTAGATGGACATAATTCTATAATGTTATTACAGTAACTTCTGAAACATATAGCAAGTAATATAAAGTATACACATTAAAACTGAATGATATGTCAATCTTCATTAAACTATGGTTGCATGTAATAACAATTAAGAAACATGTTAAAGGAATTGTCATTGCACCAAATGATTGCTCTCTGGACAAAAATGACCGCATTTTAATTATTTAAATACAATTTAAATTAAGTAACATATTAAACGATTTATCCTTCTATCAAACACGAATGTTCCCTGGATCAAATGTCCTATTTTAATTATGTAATTACTTTATATTTATTTCTAACAGGTGCAGCGGAGCGCACGGGTACGGCTAGTAGTAAAAATAAAAAAAATGGGATCAATCTTTAAAGTGTTTTGGTGTACAAATTGCTATATAGAATGTAAGCAACTCAGACTTTAAGAATAATAGTTTCGAAGGTAACATGGGCGTAATTCTAGAAGTAAGATTGAAGTAGTTAATCAAATTCTTGGAAAAAGTTTCAAACAATGTGAGTTAAGTTTTCGAAACCTGTTCCTCCAGAGTGAAAGAAACGTTGAAGAAATCCTGTAGTAACTGCAATCCAGACAGTGATGTACGGCTCGCAAAGTTGGTAACAAGAAAGGTTGGTACAAATAGAAACATTAATGACGATAGTGAAAAAGAGATCTTGAACTTTTTACTTCATGAAAGAAAACACAAAGTTACGAAGAGGACTGAACAAAGTACTGCAAGTTGCAGAACGAGCAAGGGGGTGTGGGTTTGCCGGCTATTTGGAAACAAAGCAGAAGTAGACCAATCAAGTAGGATCCAACTCTGAAGCAGTGACGGTTTTAGGTGTGCTATTTATCAATGTATATATAGCTGCTTAAAAGTGAGCAGTCTTTGTCATCAGTGGCGGTTTCAGCGAGTGAGTCCCGCGGATTCAGTACGAAATAAGTAGTTGGCGGTGAAAATTTGAGCTGATTCCACCCAAAATATTGCTCATATCCTAAGTAGTGTCTGACGTAAATGAATGGAGTACATATGAAGGAATGAAGTGACAACAGATGATGAAATAAAAAATACAAACTATTGAAAAAAATTAGTGAGGAGTGAATAGAACAGCAGAGAACGGGCAGGAACATAGAGAACTACTGAATGAATGAATGAATGAATGAATGAATGAATGAATGAATGAATGAATGAATGAATGAACAGATATCGGTATGAATAAAATGAAAGAACCGAAGAATAAATCAAGCTAGTAGCGAAATAAATTAATGAATGGACGACCAAATTAATCAATGAAGAGAATACTATCTGAATGGGTGAACGAACAAACAAATACTGTACAAATTCTTAATGAATAAATGAACGCTTAATAAATCAACGGACGAATGTCTCAATGAATCAACGAACGAACTGCTGAATGAATAAACGAACGAACGGCTCAATGAAGCACAGAACGAATACCAAAGAATCAACGAACGAATGGCTGAGAGAATCAACGAATGGCTGAGAGAATCAACGAATGGCTCAGATAATCAACAAACGAACGTTTAATAAATCAACCGACAAATGGTTCAATGAATCAACGAACGAATGGGTGAATCAATATATGAACGAATGGCTGACTGAATCTATCACCGAATGGCTGAATGAAACTATCAACGAATAGCTGAATGAATCTATCAACGAATGGCTGAATGAATCTATCAACGAATGGCTGAATGAATCTGTCACCGAATGGCTGAATGAATCTGTCACCGAATGGCTGAATGAATCTATGAACGAATGGCAGACTGAATCTATCAACGAATATCTGAATGAATCTATCAACGTATGGCTCAATGAATCTATCAACGAATAGATGAACGAATGTTTCAACGAATATTTGAATGAATCTATCAACGAATAGCTGAATGGATCTATCAATGAATAGCTGAATGAATCTATCAATGAATAGCTGAATGAATCTATCAAAGAATAGCAGAATGAATCTATCAACGAATAACTGAATGGACCTATCAACGAATAGCTGAATGAATCTATCAAAGAATAGCTGAATGAATCTATCAACGAATAGCTGAATGAATCTATCAACGAATGTCTGAATTAATCTATGAACGAATAGCTGAATGAATGTTTCAACGAATGGCTGAATGAATCTATCAACGAATAGCTGAATGAATCTATCAACGAATGGTTGAATGAATCTCAACGAATAGATGAATGAATCTATCAACGAATGACTGAATGAATCTATCAACGAATAGCTGAATGAATCTATCAACGAATAGCTGAATGAATCTATCAACTAATGGCTGAATGAATCTATCACCGAGTGTCTCAATGAATATATCAACGAATGGCTGAATGAATCTATCACCGAATGGCTGAATGAAACTATCAACGAATAGCTGAATGAATCTATCAACGAATGGCTGAATGAATCTATCAACGAATAGCTGAATGAATCTATCAACGAATAACTGAATGAATCTATCACCGAATAGCTGAATGAATCTATCAATTAATAGCTGAATGAATCTA
Source organism: Periplaneta americana (assembly GCF_040183065.1). Classification (NCBI taxonomy): domain Eukaryota; kingdom Metazoa; phylum Arthropoda; class Insecta; order Blattodea; family Blattidae; genus Periplaneta; species Periplaneta americana. Next base: position 199,375,959 of record NC_091119.1, on the reverse strand, counting down.
TCTCCGAATGGCTGAATGAATCTATCAACGAATATCTGAATGGCTATCAACAAATGGCTGAATGAATCTATTAACGAATAGCTGAATAAATCTATCACCGAATGGCTGAATGAATCTATCAACGAATAGCTGAATGGATCTATCAACGAATAGCTGAATGAATGTATCAACGAATAGCTGAATGAATCTATCACCGAATAGCTGAATGAATCTATCAACGAACATCTTAATGAATCTATCACCGAATAGCTGAATGAATCTATCACCGAATAGCTGCATGAATCTATCAACGAATATATGAATGAATCTATCAACGAATAGCTGAATGAATCTATCACCGAATAGCTGAAAGAATCTATGTACGAATGGCTGAATGAATCTATCAACGAATAGCTGAATGAATCTATCAAAAAATATCTGAATGAATCTATCACCGAATAGCTGAATGAATCTATCAACGAATAGCTGAATGAATATATCAACGAATTAGTGAATGAATCTATCACCGAATAGCTGAATGAATCTATCAACGAATAGCTGAATGAGGTGTTTTAAGTTTGCTCCAATCACTTCAGTGGAAGTAGAAAGATCTTTTTCCACCATGAAAAACGTTCTCTCTGATAGACGGCTCACTATGACAGTTGACAACTTAAAAAAGCATCTTGTTGTGACATGTAACCAAGGAAACTGAATACCGTATGGGATAGTTTATTAAGTTGTTTATTTATTTTATCTGTTTGCATGAATAGTAAATGCCTATTTCATAGCCTATTTTTACTATTTTAGTGCCTATATCTGCCTATTTTTACCAAAATAAATGCCTAAACATCCGGGCTGTAGCAATGATTACTATTTGTTAATAAAATGTACTGTAGATGATTTTTTTTTTGGAAAGCTGCAAGAAATGTAGGCTACTGAATCGAAATGTTTCATTTTCAGTAACTTCTTCTCTATGGCAACGTGTTCGTTTTATATCTCCCGGACTCTGTAAACACAATTAAAAGTTCTCAGTATTGTACTGTAACTTCAAAACTAACGCTGTCAGACTGATGCATTGCTGCTAGTTCTGTGTAAATACAAACGAATTAATAAAGATAACGACGAAGAAAATCCACGGAGGTGCAGCAAGAGTTGATGCAACTAAATTTTAAATAGCAGAAGTACAGATAAGCTCAAAAGAAAGAAACCCATGATGTATTTCAGTAGGTTATTTTACGACGCTTTATCAACAGCTTAGGTTATTTAGCGTCTGAATGAGATGAAGGTGATAATGCCGGTGAAATGAGTCCGGGGTCCAGCACCGAAAGTTACCCAGCATTTGCTCATATTGGGTTGAGGGAAAACCCCGGAAAAAAACCTCAACCAGGTAACTTGCCCCGACCGGGAATCGAACCCGGGCCACCTGGTTTCGCGGCCAGACGTGCTAACCGTTACTCAACAGGTGTGGACCCCATGATGTATTTATGGTGTAATTTGATCTCAGATTAAAACGAAATTATCTTGAAATAGCGTTTACACGACCATAAATCTAAGTTCAGTTTCACTGCAGGCTTATTTCATTGCCCGATCTCAGATTAAATATTTATACAACTTAATTTTGAAAAGTCGTATATTCTATATTTCATCAGCGATCCAAACCTCTATCTAGGTCTACAGCAGCCGTGGCGAGAACGTGACTCGCGAGACAATGTGGCTCGCAGTGATAGCTGTGCATTTCGCTTGCTTCTTACCTCCGCCAACTCCCACCCTCTCACTCACTTGAGCCAAACTCCGTTCCATTCGTATTTATCTCTGACCTGCGAGTGGCATATGTCTCTCTCGAAACAATGTACGAAAGTTCCAAGTAGGATGGGAGGAAGCATTTTTTTTTTTTTTTTTTTGCTATCAATACGATGAGAATATTAAATGTATGATTTGTTCACAAGTATTACGAGGAAAACGGTTGTATAACATAAAACGACATTATACTACATGTTACTGATGAAACATTAAAAGGTTAAGTGTTATTGTCATCATCATCATCATCATCATCATCTCTGTACGTCGACCCTTTTTCAGCAGATGTACGAATAATGCGGTTAGCTCTTCAATTTGAACTCACTGATTTACAGTGTGATGTCAAATGAAAGCTAGATGTAAGGACTTGACAAATGCTGAACTTTCAAATCTTTGCCAAAAAATAAATATCCGAAGCTTCGTTCTTTCGCTTGCTCTGTTGAAGCCATGTTCGCTACAACTTACGTTTGTGAAAAATTATTTTCAACAATGAAAATAGTAAAAACCAAATTTAGATCACGACTGACAGACAAATACCTTCGTGATCAACTACGACTGGCGGTAAGTGACATAATTCTTGATTTTGAAACTTTGTCGCAGAGACATTCTGAAGACAGTTAATTTTAGATTGTGATATTGTTCATTTATTGTTCATTTCTTTCTTCGTTACACGTAATGAACATTAGTGTGTAGCCTTGTAATGTATAAAATTATATTTAAGTGCTTGACGTTAGGAAAATGAAAATCCGTTAATAAATCAGACAGTTGCTTCACTTCCCCTTCGGGTGTCCGCCTCCCTCCATAGGTGCTATGCACGTTGCAGGTTACACAGTGGCTCGGCGCACGATTACATTTTCGCCACCGCTGGACTACAGTATAATATTATTGCAGATATTTCTACTCACCCACACGCATCCAGTAGGACTGCAATCGGAAGATCGTCATTTAATCCAAGAAGCTACCAGAATCTGAAATGTAGACCAAAACATTGTGATAAATATATTTTGTAGCTGTGAAAGAAGCGATATTACCTCTGCCGCTTCCGAAATATTAAGAATGTAATAAAAAGCACTCTCTTGATAAATTGTAATGACCTGGAGGCTAGAACACACCTCCCTACCTCTAATAAAGTAGAGGATCAGCGAAATCAATGTTCTTGAGAAATGTAAGACCATCGACTGTTGAACATCTGAATTAGATAATGGATCGTTATTCTCAATGAGAGGGCGTATTCAGATCTGTCGTTAATCATAATAAAAGGGAATGTTATTACCACGGAGCCACATTATGTCAGCATTACAATTTTGCAAGTCAAGATTTATGGATTAAACCATATGGAATGAAATTGTAAATAGCCCCAGGATATTTAAATGTGCCATTCTTCTCTTACTGTTTCGCCATCTAAAATATACTTACGTCATGAAAATGAAACATTTCTTGTCAAAAGCAGAAAGGAAAAACACTTAAAATAAATGGGACTTGTAAGAAATATTCCTAGATTCAATCGTGATGTTACCATGGGTTACTGAAAACAATAGCATTAATATATTCCTTAAAAGCGTAGTAACACATGCATTTACATTTACATTGTTAATGTCGCATTCATTTGTTTTTCGATTGCTTTATGCGGATGATGTGAATATGTTAGGAGAAAATCCACAAGTAATTAGGGAAAACACGGGAATTTTACTGGAAGCAAGTAAAGAGATAGGTTTGGAAGTAAATTCCGAAAAGACAAAGTATATGATTATGTCTCGGGACGAGAATATTGTACGAAATGGGAATATAAAAATTGGAAATTTATCCTTTGAAGAGGTGGAGAAGTTCAAATATCTTGGAGCAATAGTAACAAACATAAATGATACTCGGGAGGAAATTAAACACAGAATAAATATGGGAAATGCGTGTTATTATTCGGTTGAGAAGCTTTTATCATCCAGTCTGCTGTCACAAAATCTGAAAGTTAGAATTTATAAAACAGTTATATTACCGGTTGTCCTTTATGGTTGTGAAACTTGGACTCTCACTTTCAGAGAGGAACATAGGTTAAGGGTGTTTGAGAATAATGTGCTTAGGAAAATATTTGGGGCCAAGAGGGATGAAGTTACAGGAGAATGGAGAAAGTTACAGAATACAGAATTGCACGCATTGTATTCTTCACCTGACGTAATTAGGAACATTAAATCCAGACATTTGAGATGGGCAGGGTTTGTAGCACGTACGGGCGAATCCAGAAATGCATATAGAGTGTTAGTTGGGAGGCCGGAGGGAAAAAGACCTTTAGGGAGGCCGAGACGTAGATGGGAAGATAATATTAAAATGGATTTGAGGGAGGTGGGATATGATGATAGAGAATGGATTAATCTTGCTCAGGATAGGGACCGATGGCGGGCTTATGTGAGGGCGGCAATGAACCTCCGGGTTCCTTAAAAGCCAGTAAGTAAGTAACATACAGAGTGAGTAAGAATCTCTGTGACAATCTCTGAGAAGCGATAGAACTCGTAATAAGGGTCATATTTCGTTAGACAACGCATGTTCTCTGATATTTTGTTTACAAGTTACATAACATCGAAGAGAAGACAGATTTTTGTGACATTCACAATTATGAAATTAATTATTTCTTCACCCACTCTTTCTAGCACAGCTTTATTCTCAAAACCTTCGAGTCGTTTGTTTTCATTTCGTCGTAATGTCCATATTTCTGCCCCATAAAATACCACACTTCACACAAAGCACTTCACCAGTCTCTTCCTTAGTTCTTTTTCCAGAGGACCTCAGAAGATACTCCTTTTCCTATTGAAAGCTTCCTTTGCCATTGCTATTCTCCTTTTGACTTTGTGGCAGCAGATCATGTTACTGTCACATAGATTCTGAAAAGTGTACTATAAATGGTTTACTGTCACACCCTGTATACCTGGATAACTTTTTTGGAACACTGGTATCATTTGTATGGTTTGTAAGATTAAAATCTAAGAAGTCATGAATAATATTCCATACTTAATGAACACTCTGTATAATATCGTAGATCGTGAAGTGTGCGATCAAGTACTAGTATATTACGATACAAGTTTTGGAAGTGATTTTGTAATGCACTTCATAAGCGTGTATTGTACAACATTTTTTGAACGATCATATTTTTTAAATATCAATTAATACAAAATATTTTGCATTGAAAATTTAGAGCAATTTTATATTATTCCAAAGCCTTCGCAAAAGTGCACTGTAATGGTAACTAAGTAACCGTAACTGCACTGTGATGGGTCTATTTCAGTATATTTTTATGTTTTGAAGAATGGTTTCCCTGGCAACAAAAATTCTATTTGGGAATTCTAACTTTCAAGGCCTAACAGCAATAGCTGTAAATACAACACGAAACATGATCCTGCAAAAATATATTTTATGATGTTCAGAGAGGCTATTTTTGATATGCAAGACTATTTAGAAAACATCTGATTTTGTAACAGTAATATATGAGTGTAATTATTTTTAATTCACTTCTTCATAATATGTAATTCTATGACGATGTGAACACTAACCTACTTTTGGCAATGACTATCTAAAACTTTGTTTTGGTAAAAATTGAAGCGGTGAGATCAATAACCATTGAAGTCCACTTCCGGCCATTCATTTTTTTTTTCAAATTTGAAATTAAATTTTTTTATATTTCCACAAGTATTACGATTTTTAAAGTTGGTAGGTCTATACTACTTTGTCTTGATCTCGAAAACAACCAGAAATGAAGAGTCCACTGCAAGAATGATGGATGTCACTTTCTTGTCGAAAATGAACCAAGACTGTTAATGCATAGCATAATAAATATAGAATTTACATAGAGAGTTATATGGCATTAACACTGATAGTCATTGTCCAGTAATGATCGGAAAATCACAGTTAATCTTTGAGCACTAAGCATTTCAAACTTTCAATTGCTTCTCCTGAAAAATGTATTCCAAATGACATCCATCATTCTTGCAGTGGACTCTTCAAATATTATGTGCAAAAAATAATAATTGGGTAAGAAATAAAAAAATGTTTTTGCATTTTTCTCGAAACTTGTGTAAATGGACTAGAATAGTTATTGATCTCACCGCTTCAATTTAGAAATATTTTGAGGATTACTGTACTTTTATTTTACTTCGTAGGCTTTAATTTTAAAAAGTAAAATATTAGGCCAGCTCGATATCGTGGTAGAGATAACGCCACTGGTGTCTTTTCTCTCCTTCTTTTACTACTTTGTGCAGAGCAGAAAGATCTGAACTCATATTCCTGAATATACACTCTACAGCACAGACTTTCAAACCGTCAATTTAAAGTTTAAATTGTTCGTCATTCAAAACTGCAGTTTGTAAACGTGGAAATAGTTGAGCACACGTTTGAAGAAGACACTCGAATATGAAATCCGGGTAGACGTCGCTCGTCAAGTTGTATCTAGCCTTTGTGACTCCACCTGAAGAACGCTGCAGACGTACTTGAGGAGAAGCAATACGCGTCAGGTGCAGTTAAAACTTGCGCGCAAGACGTTGTTAGTCGTGACTAATGAGTGTTTCCGGATGAATGGGAGTGCAGCATCATTACTGATCGGGCCTTGTTAATACAAGAACCCTCACTAATTCTGCTGCACCGCCAAGTCCACGCAGTGCCAGCCCAGTTACTCGCTTTAACGAAGCTATTGTTAAAACCAGAGCGGATCAAACTAACGGAAATGTTGCAGCGTGCAAAATATACGGAAACGAGATTACGATCGCGTGGTCTATTCAGACAAGACACTTTTTGTTAGGAAACTACAAGGGATTTGTTAGTCTCGAGAGCTGTTAACATACTTGCATAGATGAAAATAATCATAACCTAATTATTTGATGCTCGTAGAATACCGTCGGGGTCTGAAGACATAGCCTGAAGCATTTTATGTATCATCGTATACCTTATAAACTTTTAAAATAAAGTTTTAGAGTCGATTTCTGGCTACAAGATGGTAATTAATTCACCATCCGCTTGAACGAATGATGATCGATAATATGAAATATAATGTAAAAGAAAATAACTATAAGGAATCGAATGAGATATCACTGAGTAGGGACATTTGCAATTACATACACAGAAAAGAGTGGCATAGCGTGGTATGATAAGGGACGAATTAATAG